>NW_027288740.1:0-38230 GCF_037038585.1 Patagioenas fasciata
TAAAAATACCCAGAGGAAGTGAAAGCGAGCACAGGAGAAGCAGAGTATTCTGCAGGGGATTCTCTGCTTGCTTTAGTTTTGTCTCAGCAAAACAGCCTTGAGTTTTCTGTGCACCACAGCATTTATGATGACTGGCATTGTTTTTTGAAAAACTCTTCTTTTCCTTAGGAATTGTGCCTAGTGCAGCTGCATTTCTTCAGCTTGCCCGTTATCTCTTGGGTAATTTCACTTCTCCTTCTCATCACTTCTCACACGATACACAATTCCAATATATGTAGGAATCTTAGTTGAAGCTTACAGATAACTGGTTTGACCTACAGATGTGTATTATACCTGACTGAAAGCAGAGGTCATCTTGGCTGAGACCCTGTCTGGAAGCTGTTCTGTTCACATGTAAATGATAGCTGGAGCACCCGCAATTATTGCAGGAAAATGCAGGTGTAATTTTTCTTCCCTCTTTGTATTTCAGGACGTTGATGTTCAGCAGCGATACTCTGTGGAAGGATGAGCATTAATAAAGTTTATAGTAAGCATTTTATGAACTGTAGAATAGCTTTAAAAAGTAAGGAAGCGCTTTTAAAGTCGATGGTATCCTGGTGTCCCCTGCGGCTGCTGTGAACCCCGCGTTGTGCGTGCAGAGACCCGGCACTCCCAGCGTCACCCTTGACTCGAATAGCGCTCCCTCCTTGCAAGAATAATAATACATTCAAAACCTGTGGGTGCTGAGCAGTTTGTTCTTAGGCGCTCAAGGAAACTCCGACACGCACATTTCTGCAGCCGCTTTTATTGAGCTGTAAATGTGTCTTTGGAGGGAGGAGTGGGGCTGTGCCGGTGAGGTGCCCCCCGTGTCAGCACCATCTTCCATTTTCTTAAATTTCTGATGCTTTAGAACCTTCTCACCTCCGTGTCCAGGCAGCAAGATGTTGCCATCCTCCACAAAGCCTTCCGAGCAGAGCAGCCACAGCCTGCGTGTTGTGGGGCCTGCCGGCTTTGGGAAGCGGTGGATGCTCCCATCATTTATTAATATAACGCTATAATCTACTGTGAAACCCTTATTTAAGGCCACATGGGATTTAAAGTGGCAAACGAGTAACGAGCTTGAAGAATGAGACGTGACAAGCGATTTTTACTTGATCACGAATATCCAGTTTCAGGATGGTGAGAATTGGGGGAAAAATGCTTAGTTGCAGAACGGTTGCACGCATGGTTACTGACTCCCAAAGCTGCAGCGTCTAGACAGAATATACAGAAAAGCAGGTTGTGTCACTTAAATGTGATGTCTGAACCTGTTAGTTTGAAACGTATTCTGGAGTAGAAATTATGCGAAATTAAATTAGTGTGACCTTACTTTGCATTTGGAGGCTGAATATGCCCATCTCGTAAAGCCTAGTGCATTTATAACACTTCCCCTGGGGAAAATTACAGAGAAAAATGGAATGAGGTCTCTTCTAATTGAAAAGTGACAATGATTAGGAAGCCAAATACAAAATGTGTTGAGTATTTTTTTTCTTGATTTGTTGTGTGTGTGTTTTTAAGAATACCAGTAGAATTTAAAATTATGTGCTTTGCAGTTTGGCTTGGTTTTCATTCCCCAAAGTCTTTTTATTAGCATAGCAGCTGAATTGCACTTGTATAATAATGTATTAACTCAAAGTTTGGGTTTTTAATGATCTTTCTTCATTAGTTGGACTGAGCTGCTTGGATAAAGTCTTACCAAGTATATCCAGCTTTCCAGTGGTTGGTTGGTTGGTTTTTCTTCCCTTTCTGCAAACGAAGCCCACGAAGACAAGTTAAAACAGGGAGAGCTGGCAGAAACCTTGGTGCCTCGAGTGGGTATGAGTCTCTTGAAACTTGAAAAGCACAAATTAAGTGTGTAGGGCTTCTTTATTTTCTTCTTCTCCGAAGGCCACGTTGGGCAACATGAGCATTCTTGGGATTAAAGCTCCTATCAGTGTACCTGCTGTGTTTGCTCTGAGGCTGTGCTGGTCCTCACGGGCTGGGACGCTGTGGATGAGATGCTGGTGTGTTGTCCCGGAACCTGACGGGATCTTCTGCTTCAGGCTCCGCTTCTTGTGTGTGCAGGACACTTGGCTTAGGTCGTTTGGGAATGGCACATCCTCTGTGTCTCCTTCCTCGGAAGGAATTCGGACAGCGCTTCGCAATGGCCAAAAATTGACCTGGTCACCAACGTACCGTGACCAGTTTAGCAAGGTTTGGTTTGTATATGGGACCTCTCATCCTAGGAAAGTAACTTTCCTTTACAACTACCTTGATCTTGTTTTTCTTCAGAAACATAACCTCTTCTAATGGCATTTTCTTACCGTAGCCAAAGCACAGGCTGTGTTTTGAGGGTAAATTCTTCCTGAAACCTTTGGTTGTGTTTTATTGTTTGTCTTTTCTGTGATGAATTGTGCCAGAAGCAAGCGCGGCACCTGAGCTGGGCGGCCGCTCTGGGGCTGCTGGGCTGTGTCCGTGTGTCCGTGGGGCACAGGGCTTGGGGGCCCTGGGGGATCTGGCTCTTTGTGGGAGACCTGGAGAACACCCTGGGGAGGTCTGTGGGGCCGATAAGGTTCCTGCTTTCAAGGCATAATTCTGCTTTTTGGAGGTGGTTGGCAGAGCTAGTTCAGCATTTTGGGCAACAGCAGAAATAGCTGCTGTTTAGCAGAACGAGCTCCGAGGTAACTGGCAGCACTTACCACCTGGAGTCTTTTCTTGACATTTATTTCCTTTTACTGGCACTTAAATGCCACATGCCAGGAGAAAACTTTCCACGAAAAAAGAAAATGAAATTTGCCTGACTCAGCAGGAGCCACCCCAGCTGGCACGAGCGGTGTGATGCTGGCCTTTGAGGCACAGCGGATCTTCCTGTGTATGCATAGATATATACGTGTGTCTGTATAGATAAAATACAGATGGCAGCATCTGTGATACCTTAGGGCACAGCTTTCCAAAACTGGATTATATAGGTGTCCCTACTGAGAAGCAAACAAAGTTTAAATCCCGAGAACGATGGAATTTTGCTGCTCTGGCCCCTGCTTTGCGATGGGACGGGAGTTGCTGCTGCCTGGTCCTGGGCACAGGGAGCCCAGGGCAGGGGTGAGGGGGCTCAGGGGGAGCAGCTGAGCAGTTTGGGGTGGCATCTGCTCTCGGGGTTTCAAACCCATGGAAATAATGACCCCAGTGCTGTTTCCCTCCGGTGCTCAATTTTCCTTAGCCTCAGAGAGGTGTGAGGAATTATTTCCTTAGGAAATTTTAGGAGCGGCTTCTTACTGCCTCCTGCCAAATGTCTCCGGAGTTAACCAGATAGTCTGTTGTTTGCTTGTTCTTGTTTGTTTGGAGGATTTTTGGCAGGTTTCCTTTATGGCAGTTCAAGCCACTCAAGCTGCCGCTGTCAGCTGGCAGAGCCCCGAGCCCAGGGCTGTCTGGAGCTCCGGCATCGCGCCCGGCTGCCGTCTCACCAGAAAGCACGGGGTCCCCCCGCCTGTGCCCTGTGGTGGATGGGCCGGTGCCGGGGAGCAGGGGGCTGCCCTCTTCGAAGTAGCCTCTTTGAGCTTCTTTTGTGACACTGAAAAAGTGAATTAATGAGTTTTTATTATTAAGTAGCTGGACTCAAAGCATGCAGAGCCCACGAACACGTGTATAAGAGCTTTATGGGGGAAGGATGCAGCGGTGTCACTGGTGTCTTGGCCATGTTAGTTTTTTTGCACTCAGTTGCCTGCTGCTTTTTCACAGTGGCTTAAAGTCTGTCTGTCTCTCTTGCAGCGGAGTTGGAGTTTGTACAGATAATCATAATCGTGGTGGTGATGATGGTGATGGTGGTGGTGATCACGTGTCTGCTGAACCACTACAAACTCTCTGCGCGATCCTTCATCAGCCGGCACAGCCAGGGGAGGCGGAGAGACGAGAACCTCTCATCAGTAAGTCATGTCCTGCTCTTCCAACCCGGGTCCTGCGCTGTTTGCCGAATGATGTGATATTTGGGAAGTGTTAAAGCCAAAAGCATTCGTCTGGGTCGCGTTTGCCCACGTGCCATTTGGCACTGCGTGAAGAAACACCCTCCAGGTTGGGTCTTGGCATCATCTTCTGTCTCTCGATTATGCGGGGACCTTTTAGGGATGCCTCTGCTCTTTAGGGTGCTGTGTGTTGGGATACATGGGCAGCTGTAGCCTTGTGTTTTTGCCCTGAGCTTTGCAATTTGGACTTCACATCAGTCAGGTTAACTGCACAAGGCTGTTCTTGGTGTGTCCTGTTCCTGAAGCCACCACGTACCCTCAGTCAGTTGGGTTGCACATGCCTTGCCTTTGACAGCCCCAAACTGTGTCCTTTGCAAGCTCCAGGTGGAGAGTCTCAAATGACTGTATAAAAATGACTGCTTGCCTCGAAGAGAGTAGGAAATCCTGAGAGGTTTTGTACAGTTTTCAATAGTACCTCTGACCAAGACTCGAGGAGGAGCCTCTCCAGCCTCGGGCAGATGTTGTTTTATGCACAGCTGGAGGGTTTCCTCAAATACAGCAGCTCAGAGAGACTTAAGAGAACATACAAAGACAGCACATTTTCTTGGAGAGTGAACATGTATTATATACTATTCACTGCTGCTTGCATGGCTCTGTCTTCAGTGCAGTGTATCTTGTACTGATACTTCTATTTTTCGTGTTCACCCTAAAAATCTTAAAGCTCTTTAAATGATAGGGCTTCCTCAAGGTTGCACGCTCTCCTTTGCAGGTTTCCAGGGCTGAGCACATCGCTGCTGCCTTGTGCTGGTCTGTGTGGGGCTGCAGGGTAAAAATCAAATACTGGGATTGCTGGGTTTTGTTTTAAAGGGAGAGATATCTAACATGTTTTATTTAACAAGTCTCCAGTACAGCGCTGTTGCTCAAGCAGCCACCAGCTCTGGGGTCAGCCCTAAACTCGCGGGGTTACAGAAATCTCACGTCTCCATCACCCCGTGTACCTGCTTTCAACAGTGGCAAAATGTGGGCACCTGAGCCTGTGAGTTTTTAAACACGGCAGAAAGGTTGTTTTCCCATTTTCCATTTTTTTTTCTCTATTCTGTTTTATTCAGAATGTTTTACTTGAACAATACCAAAATGTTTCATTTTACATTTTCAAAGCAAATATCAGATCCAGTCTTTTAATATACTAGTTTCCATTTTGTTAAATGGCCTCGTTGTCTATTTTCTTTAAGAAGAGGAAAGAAGGCTGACGTGGAAAGAGAAAATCACATGGAGATGAAAGAGAAATTTTGGGTTGATGCAGTCCCTGCACCAAACCAGCTCTGCTATTTAGTAGCATTCAGTCACATCAGTGATGAAATGGCTTTTTAGCGAAGGTTTACCTGCACACCTGCGCTAGGCCTGAGGGAGGATGCAGAGTCTTCAAAACCTTTCTCCGAGCTAAGGAAAGAAATGCGAATGTACCTGTTTGGGTTCTCCCCCTGCCCCTGTATGATTCTTCCCCTTCCCTGCCCAGCCCCAGTCTAAACGAACGTTCCAACCAGCAGACGGGCTGTGCTGGACTGGATACCACTTTACTTAATTCATTAAACTTGCACCGAACTGGTGTTGGGCTTTTTTAGATCTCAAACTAGATCTTGCTGTCGTGACCACAGACGAGCACTGGAGCCGTGTCCATGCTTTTCACCTCCTGCAATATTAAAGTAACTCAACCCATGACAGGATGCTTCTGAGTCTGCTGGAGTTGTCCTCCTTCATTGTAGCTCAAAAATTACAACTGAAGGAGAAATCAATTTCCCTAAAGGTTGTTCGTTTTGTTTTGTTGGTGGTTGTTGGTGGTGGTGGGTTTTTTTTAATGTGTTTCTTGCTAGCAACAAATTCTTGTATTACATGTGTGTTTCTCCATCACCATTCTTGCTGTACTTAAACTCTGTCTCCTTATAACAAAGAACTTGTATTTTTCCAGAACTAAAAATGTTTAAGAAATGCTACTGAAGAGTTTTTTGCAGTAAGAATGCCGCTGTTCTTGCACCTTTGAAACAGTGATGTCCCTCTCCACCAAGAAAACTGAGTTTAAGGGCAATTTCCCAATTACCTTTGTACCTCAAAATGGAAAATATAAGTCCTCTTGAAGGCTTGGAGACTTAATCCACACCATGCAGCTTTACAGAGAAAATTCTCTGACATTACTAAAAAAAAGTGGCTCTATGAAAGTAGAAGATCGATTTCTAAAAAGAAATCTAAACATAATTTTAGGTTCTGCAGTGAGTCCTGGAATACTTGCAAAGGCTTTTACAGCCACGTTGCTCAATGGACATCGGAATCTCAGCTTTTGTTTCAGAAAACCGTAGTTTTTTAGGCTCAGCTATTGTTGAGATGAATTCAAGTCCTAAATATTCCAAAAATGAGAGGTGAGTGAGGATAGCCCCAAGGACAAGGATTTACAGGGGCGATGCTCCCCTGGGGCCGCGCAGTTTTGCTCAGCTCGGTGGGGCTGTGCGCCTGTCCCATGGCCAAAACACGAAGGCTACAAATGTGTATGTTTTCTGTCTCTGAGGCACTATCTCACTACTGTTTGCTTTCCAGCCATTTTAATCCCCCTGCTGAGTTTTTAGGAGAGATGAGCCGTGACCCAGGTGGGCTCACAGTGGTGTGTGAGACGAAGGGTCCGTGTCGGTCAGCTCAGCGCCGGCTGAGCGCTGGAGTCCCAGGAAAAGTGGTTAATAACAACTGCAGAGATCCGGCTCCTACAGAAAATGGGTCTCCTGTCTGCTCCTTCTCCCTCTGTGGATCCAGTTTTAATCGTGTTTCTACCCATTTACTATTCTTGCAACCCTGTGTTGTGCCTGGGGCATCTGTACAAACAGATGAGTTAATCTGTGAGCTTTTCATCTGAGCACCTGGGTGGGATACTGGGTGCAGGCTTTGGGTAAGTGGGTACTTAGGGGTAGGGGATGTTTTGGGGTGCAGCAGCTTGCACAGGGGTGTGCACGTGCCCTCCCCACCGGCTGCCGCAGCGGGAAGCCCCGGCCGAGCACGCCGCGCTGCAGCCGCCCTCGGGGAGCCGGCTGACATCACTCCCGGGAGCGGGGGAAGCAGATGGGATATTGCCATGGCGCTGCCCACCGCCAAGTTAAATATAAAACATCTAGCAGAAGGCAGCGGGGTACTCGCTGCTCAGGAAGTCTGCCACGGGGACATGGCAAAGTAAACACCGTTTTTTAAGTCCTTTCCTCTCCTGCCCGCTGCTTTGGCGTCCTTCGGCTTGAGGGGAAAGGCTGACAGTGCTGGAAACACTCCGCGTGCCCTTTGGTGTCAGCGCTGTGGCTGAGCAGGGGTGTTAGAGGCGAGGATTTGATCTGTGGCAGATGCAATTCCTCTTGGGTCTTTTGGCTGCTGGGGAATTTGACTGTAGACTATCCCTGCAGGCAAGAAATACATGTAAAATGGACCAGACTAAACAGTTGATGCCTGTGTAAACTGTTGTGTATTGAGGTCTCGAGGTCCGTATAAAACACGGTGTTGTCTTGCTCGGGAAGGGCTGTCTGGACACCGCTCAACCATCAGCTACGCTGGGGAAGATGCTGGTGCTGCGGCACTTGACCTCTGCTCCAAGGAGATGCTCCCTAAAAACACCAAGAAATGGGAAGAATCTGGGCCGTCTCATCTCCATATAAATCACTTTTCCTTGCACTGGCAACTACTGCCTAGAGGTTTGTGTGCAGAGCTTCAAAAACAGGAACCTGATAACACATGCAATGCAACAAGAGAAAATACACTCCGAAGCTGGGGGAAAAGAAAGAGGAAAAAGGCAAGGGGAGAGAGCCAGAGGGGTGGAGGTGTAACTGGTGACATCTTTGGAGATTTTAACGCGGTGCTGGTGCTGTGTTTTGGGCAGTGGGATGTGTGGTGTGGGACGGCTGGGTGCTGAGGCTCCTGCCGTGGGGCTTGGGGCTGGCTCTGCCCATGGGGACACCCCTGCTCTGTCCCCTGTCCAAGGCGCTTCTGGGGGGAGCGGAGATGCTGCTCAGCTGCGTGCTGGGCTGTCTGCAAAGGTATGCAGTGATGTTTTGCCTTGCATGCTGCAGCCTGGGGTTAGGCCAGATGTGCTTCACAGCTGGGTGAGTTCCAGGGAGCATCAGACGTGCAGGATTCCTTCTGACTTCGTCAGCAAAGGTGTCTGTGGTGCTGCAGCATGCTGCGGATCTTCCCAGGCTTTTACCGGGCTGCCCTGACCGCCGCCATGGTGGTCGTAAAAATAGTATTTTTCACAGCAGGGAAGCTTGTGGTTTGCTCACCCTGGATGGGACACCTTAAAGGGGAAAAAGAGACATATTTGGCATTTTCTTTCCACTGGTGGGAAATACTCCTGCCTGTGCCAGAACTGGGGATTCACCTGCAAGGAACTGAGAGGTGCCAGCTCTTGCAGGTTATAATTAAGAGCCTTCTGGCTTGTGTTCCTCCAGCCCTGCCTGCCAGAGGGATGTTGCTATATGTGAATATTAGCAATATTTAAATATTTTAGTTCTTAAGGCAAAAGTGTCTGGGGTGAACTGTGTATGCTCAGAGTATCACCAGCAAATGGGAAGAGCCTTTGTTTGTGTGTTTTGATCATGAATTGTAAACTAATCTCATGGTTTGGGAGAAATTGGCTTGTGGCTTTATCACGCCTGGGGTTGTTGGTGCCTGGGTTTGGATTGCAGGATCGGGGTGATGCTTGCAGTGTACGGAAGCCTCTGGATCACAGTTCCTCAGTCTGTTTAAACCAAGGCCCACTTATTCTCTTGGGGGAAAAAATACTCCAGAACCATCCTGTTGCTACAGATTTCTGTGTTTTTAGCCAAATCAAAATTAGGCTTAACATTTGGTTATTCACTTATTATCTTTATTTTCCCATGATTTCCTTGATTGTGTGCATCAGGATGTGGGTGTGAGGTTTTTCTTTAAAAAAAAAATCTTGTCATTATTTCGTGGAGCATTTTCTGCTGTCTTGTGAATCACCCACGGCTCATGGATCACAAATTGAAAAATAATCCTCTGGCATGGTTGAACCAGGGAGAGGAACATGCTGGGTGGGTGTGGGCAGGAGGGGGAAGTCTGCACATGGGAGAACGTGGTGTTTGCTGGTGTCGTTCTCATCATTCATTCTGCAAGTGGTCTATGGAGGTGAAAACGGACATAAATTTTAATCAGAAGTGGTTTTGGGTGGTAATACTCTAATACTTTAGCATATATCCATATGATACCCAGTATATATGCTAATAGCTAATACTCCTACCAGAGCTGGTTGCCTGTTTTGAAGAACCGTAAAATACCAGATTGGAAGGGACCACAGGGATCGTCCGGTGCAGCCTTTCTTGGCAAAAGCACGGTCTGGACCCCGTGCCGCCGAAGGGCTTGGTGCTGCGCGTGGCTGCGGCGGCGGCAGCGTCGTACCTGGGACGAAACCTGGCACAGGCCGTTGGCAGAGGGAGTGTAACCGCCGCGGGGGGTCAGACTCACCGCTCTCTCTTCTCCTTTCCAATGCAGGAGGGAAGCCTGTGGCCTTCGGAAAGCACCGTGTCGGGGAACGGCATCACAGAGGTGAGGGCCACGCGGGTGCCGCTGCCTTTCCCACCGTCCCGTCCTGCAGCGTCTCACGCCTCTCGCCCTCTTCCCTTTTTGTCTTCCCTCCAGCAGCAAATCTACACCCCGAGACCCAGCGACCGCCTGGCCGTGCCATCCTTTCTGCAGAGGGACCGCTTCAACAGGTTCCAGCCAACCTACCCCTACATGCAGCATGAGATCGACCTGCCGCCCACCATCTCGCTGTCGGATGGCGAGGAGCCCCCCCCGTACCAGGGGCCCTGCACCCTGCAGCTGCGGGACCCCGAGCAGCAAATGGAGCTCAACAGAGAGTCGGTGCGGGCCCCCCCCAACAGAACCATCTTCGACAGTGACTTGATAGATAACTCCGTGTACGGGGGGCCGTGCCCCCCCAGCAGTAACTCTGGCATCAGCGCGACCTGTTACGGGAGCAACGGGAGGATGGAGGGACCACCGCCGACCTACAGCGAGGTGATCGGGCACTACCCCGGGTCCACGTTTTACCAGCACCAGCAGAACAACAGCGGGATGCCCTCGATCTTGGAGGGCAGCAGACTCCATCATTCACAACTCAATGGCCTTGAGAGCACAACTGCGTGGAACAAAGAGAAAGAGAAACAAAAAGGGCACCCCTTTTAAAAAAAAAAAAGAAAAAAAAAAAAGAAAAAATTAAAAAAAAAAGGAAAAAAATAGAAAATAACAAAGTAAATGAAACACTCTGCACTTCTCATTAAAAGAAAAAGGAGAGAGTGAGTTGAGGAAGATGAGCAAAGAAAAAGAAAAAGTCCTTCCCCATCTCTCCATGTATAAATATTTACTTGTTATGTCTGGTCTGAATGCACAAGCCTACCAAGCTTGCAGAAACATTTCTTTATTGAGCTGTGTCTAGACGTTTAAAAAAGGAAAAAAAATCAACCCTAGTCCATTATTTTTGTTTCTAGTTGAGCTGTGTGTGAATGCTTTTTTTTGTTTGTTTATTTCACTTATCTTTAAAGACAAAATATTTGCACAAAAAACATTTTGTTTAAAGATCTGCAATATAAATATATAAATATATATTAAAAATAAGAGAAAGTGTATGTGTAAGGAGCAGGAGTATTTTTGTATTAGAAGAGGCCTATTCAAAAAAAAAAAAAAAAAACAAGTTGTTTTCTGAACTAGAAGAAAAATGGCAATTTTTTGAGTGCCAACTCAAAAAGCGTGTATTACATTGTAAAAAAAAGAAAAAAAATCAAAAAAAAATCAAAAGCAGGGGTTTAGAGTTATTTATATAAATGTTGAAATTTTGCACTATTTTTTAATATAAATATGTCAGTGCTTGTGTTGGTCAAAGCCTCTATCATGTCTACCATGAACCTGTCAAGGGATCCGTGTGGAAGTGAAGAACAAAGTAGCTGGAAGGGGGTGGCAGGCGCTGCAGCGGAGCCGCCGGCCCTGGCGGAGCGCCCAGCGGGGCCGCGGCTCCTGCAAACCCTTCATGTCCTGAGTCCCCGCCGGCGGTCACGGCTTCATACATTCCCTACAAAGCAAGAGCAGTTGGTGTGTGTCTGTGTGTCACCCGGTAAGAGTTTTTTGGAGTAAAAAGGTAAAATGCAAAGCCTCCCCGCTTCTGAGGGTCAGTAACGACAGAAGCAGACAAAAATTACTTGATTTTTTTATTTTGGACAAGCTCTGGCTTCTTGGAGGGGAGTGGTGGGGGTGAGAATAAACTTCTGTGTCTGAAGGAACAAAAGTGTTTTTTGGTTTATTTCTTTCCATGTTCAACTGAAGGGGCTCTGTTGGGAGCCAAAGCGTTATTACGGAAGTTACGGGGAGTAAACGGTAACGGCCCCACGGGCTGCCTCTCAGCTGGGGTTTAAATCTCGCATTGAAAGTAAGAGCTGAGAAGTGTGGTGGTGGTGAAAGTAATTTTCATTTTGTATTAGGCTCCCAAGGCTCTGTTTGGAATTGCGGGGCGCAGCCGTCTCGCAGCTCTGCCGTCCCCCGGGCTGCCTCTGCTCATCGCTGGTTTTTACTTTATTATCCTGGCTAAAGAGGCGTCGGATACAGTAGATGGAAATGAACCTGCTCCTGTGATGTATTAATTAAAGGCTAAAGAAATACGCTTAACGCTTTAGAAGCAAAACCCCATTTACCTCTTCTGAAGACGTCCCCATCCACAGCAGCACGGTCCCTCCCGCCCGGCCTTGTGCGTCTTTTATTTGTCTTGGTTTTGGAAGCGTTTTTGTCTTACTGTGCTATTGTTTACATTTTTTTATATCGCGTAGGTGTCTGGTAGGTGTTTGCCCTCGTGGTGAATTTGTATGTGGTGGAGCGAGCGAGTGGGAAACCTGAGAGCGTGAGAGAGAAAGGAAAAGGGAAATAAACCCCATTTTTGGTCCCGTCTCCCCGGCCGGGAGAGCATCTCTCCGAGTGAGGAAGGGTTGGTAGGAGAACCATAGAGAGCGAAGATTTGACAAGGAGGCGTGATTTAATTTTCTGCAGGATGCTATCTAGTAGAGTGACATAAATGAAAGATATAAAGGCAATAACTATTGTATTTAAGCAACTTTTCTATTACTTGAAAAACAAAAATAACCATGAGAACGGTTTTGAAGTTCTGACCATTTGAACAATATTTATATATATTTTAAAGAAGATGATGAATAGCTGAACTTGAAGTTTGGTCATTACTTTTTGCCTTTTTTTTTTTTATTTTTGCCTAGAAATAGTCCTGTACCTTCTCAATATTGCAGACTGCTTTTCCACAGCTCTTGAAATCTTCATAGCTTTACAGTCGTGTAACCTAAATTTTGATGACCTAAAAAAAAAAAGCCACAAAAAAAATCAACCACACAAAGGAATAAATCTAGTTTGTCATGAAAGGTACAAAAATGATGAATTTATACAAGTTTTTAAAATGTATCTTTCCTTTATGTAACATGTCTATTTAGTGCCTTATTAAAGAAACAGTAACCCTCCCTTTTTAGAGAGGGGGAAGCAAACTCATTATTAGCATCACAAGTAACCAGCGTCTGGTCTCTTGCTCCTTTGGACCTTGCAGTTGAGTTTTTCCAGCCCCTTCTTTCCTGCGGTCTGTAAGGGAACTTGAATGCATTTATGCACATTTTCTTACCCGGGGAGATAGGAAACTCCGGTGGATGTTGTAAATGAGATACCAACCAAAAGAGAAACCGAAATATAATATCTACTGCCCTCTTGAGCCAAAATGTGTGAATAGTGTTGTTGGGGTTTTTTTGTTTGTTTGTTTTTTGGTTTGTTGTTTGTGTTTTTGGGGGGTGGTGGTGTTCTGTGATCTAAACTAATTTGTTTGCTACAAAAAACCCTGGTTACCTCAGCAGGTTTTGGGTGGAATATGCATCACACACCTGAGCCTGAGCAGCGCACAGGGCCGTGTGGTGGGGAGCAGGGCTGGCTGGGTGACAGGGTTGTCTTGTCACCTGCCACCAAAGCCCAGGGAGGTGGGCAGGGTCTGGAGAGGTGTGGATGGAGGGGGAGTGGGAGAGGGTCTAAAACCCAGTGCAATTAACCCAGCTCTCATGCTTTGAAGTCCTCAAAATTTCAACTGATCCTTCTTTTTTCTCCCCTCATTTTCGTTTGTTTTGTTCTGTTTTTCTCTCCCCAATCCACTCCCAGTGTGAGCTTTTATTTCATAAACATCACCCCAAGCATCTGCAGCCGCATGGTCCATTTATTGAGTTCCTGGGTCGGGTTTTATTTACCTCTGTCTCTCGTTTGGGGAATTCAGTGAGTGTGAAACGGCATGGCTCAGCATCACCAAATTTCTGTTGCAAATGATGCCTTTTCAGTCCATGCCCTGCACAAAGAAAGCCCGAGCTGCCCCCATCCCCGCTGCTCCTGTGGGTCCCTGGGGAGCGGCTGCAGACGGGGGGAGCCCCGAGTCCCAGGCAGCGGGTGCAACTCGAGTCCGTCTGGACAGAGCCACGTTGTCGCTTTCTGTCCTTTCTTCTGTCCCTCTGTCCTTTCTTCTGTCCCTCGGCTTTGCAGTCCCGAGAACTGTGTGTTGCAAGTGCAGATACCAGATCAGGGGCTCAGATCAACTCCAAGTTCTGAATGGGTGTTTAGAAATGATGGTCTGTTCTTTTTGTTATTATTATTGTTGTTGTTGTTCTCATTACTATTTAATGTTACTTTTTGCCTCGGGGTCCATTTCTTCCCAGTTCCCACATCCCGTACTGCCACCAAGGCAGACAATTTGCTTTGCACACCCTTGCTGATGTCTCCACTTGTTTCCTTCTGACCTTTGTGTGGCTCAGGAGAGACTTGTACCAGAAGCTGGACCCTGGTCCTGCTCTGTAGGAGTTTCTAGCATCTTGCAGCTGTCAGCAGGGAGGTTCAGGCCCCTTAAGAATGATTTATTTTTAAACAAATACAGAAGAAACACAGCATTGCTAATGCTTAGCAACCTCTTGTCCTAGCCTGCCTTTTTGCTCGGAGTTTTAAGAATCACGTTAGCTTTAAAAGAGGTTGTTAATCTTGGAGAGTTTCTTAGCTTACGGTATGGCAACCAGCATCCTGAAAGTGCCCCCAATTCTTACTGGTCTGGAGTGGGAACGTGTTTGTGTCGATCAGGATGGTGAGGAAGGATGGGTTTTGTTTGAGTTTGGCACTGGTAAAACTTGTGTTCACAGCCCTTGGTCTCACTGGTTTGAAGATTCAGCTTTACTAATCCAGTGCATTGTTTCCATTAGTGTTACGAAATTCATTCTATCTTAAGTGGGGGTATAAGGAAATCCAGTTGCTTTCTGGAGAATCACCCTTTTTTATGTGTATTGAACTACAAAATTGCACTAACTGCTATATTAAAAAATAAAGAAAAAAAAGCCCAATGTTTTTCCTAGGGATCGGGAAAAGACTGAATCCAGATGTGTAGCATTAACAGTGCTAGGTGAGAACAGAATGAATTTTTAATCTCTTCTGTCTCTCTATCGCTCAGAGATTTTCTATGTACAACACATAGCTACAAAAATCAAACAGAAGTTTTCCAGAAACTCTGCATCAAATTTTTGCTGTACTATAGAAGCTCATGAAGGACACAATTGAAGTCCTAATTTGCCTGCCTTATAGACACATTTCATTGTATTAATATTTTCTTAAACTTCCAGTTGCATTGCTTTGCCTTTGGAGTTTGTTATAGGCAGTCCTGTATCCTGAGTTCTGTTCGAGTTTAAACTTATGTAAACTATTGACAGCACATGCAATGCAGTACTTATCTATATTTTGCTGTTTTAGTATGAATATGTACTCTGATGCCAATTTACAAAAATCTGTTGTAAACGCTTATTGTGTAACAGTAACCGATAGTGGCAATTATATGTCATTCTAAAAGCTGCAATACTTATACAATAAATTTTACAATACTTTGGAAAATTTGCCTTCACCTTTTGCTTTGTTACCCAAAAATCAGGGTTTGCCAACACCGTGTAATTTCTAAAGCTCTTCCTATTCTCAAATATTGGAAAATGAATATTCTCAGTCCTTGACATTTGTGTGTTTTTTTTTCCCCCTTCCTTGTTAAGTAGCCTTCTGAATAACGGGCCAACCTCTGTATTGCCATGATGTGTCTTTTCCCATGAAGCTGTAGCTGGTTCCCGTGTATTTGCATGCTCGGTCTGTGTGTGCGTGCACAATTCTGTTTTCCTTTTGAGTAGATCAGGTGTCGCAGCTTTAATCCCAGAAGAAGCATTCCTGGTTTGCACCAGTATGTCCACCACTTGCGATCCTGCCTTTCAGCCAAGAACATCACTGATGGTCAGAAGGTCTTAACTTGAATAACCGTCAATCAACAAGAACTCTGTAGATTGACTCAAATCCTAAGCACAGATAATTTATGTAACTTTCTCCTTTCTGAGACTGTGGTCAAATTGCAGTGATCACATTAAAATGATTGAAAACTTTACTGTTTGAAGGGGTTTTTCTTTTTGTGTTTCTGAAGGATGTCCTGTAGGTTCACCTGTCCTGGCCAGACCTTGGATTCCCTCTCGGGACTAAGGAGTGCGTAGTAGTAAATCCTTGTGCTTTGCCTGGAGGCGGTCAGCCCTGCCTAAGCCCTCGGTCTCCCCAGCCCTGCTCTCTCGCTCGTCACAGACCTTTGTTCAAGGTGGCAACGTTTTTGAAGGTGGTCGCTGAGTTTTCCAAGCGTCCCCTCCGGCTGATTTGGATGGGCAAGTGGTGGAAACTTGGTCTTAATTTGAGGGAGCCATGAGCGTGAGCTGCTCCTGTGGACTTGAGCCAGATGCCTGGACGCTCCGCACAGCCCCGAGCTGACAGCCACTTTGGAAAATGTCACTGGTAATGCCTGAAAGCAGCTTAATTTAGCCCAGGAATGAGAATCCCATATCCAACCCTCTGGCTCTGATCCCGGGACTGTGCCACTTGCCTCCCGCTTAGGGTTTATTTTTACGGATTGCTGCTGGAAAGACAACGTAGTGATACGAGACTGGAAAGCAGCTGCCTTGGGGGGGATGGGGGAGCACTTTTATTTTTCCTCGTGGCAAGCAATCGGCTGCTTTTCACAGCGTGCCGTTGCTGACCGTCAGCAGGGCTCTCCTGGCTCCGGGGAGCGCTCACCAGTGACTGACCACAGGCTCCCATGGGCCAAATACCCAAATGAGCCCAGGTTGGAGCCCTTCTACCTTTACAGCCAAATCACTCAAAATACCCTGGTATGAAGAGCTGTAGCGTGGCTGGGGGGTGGTACAGGACTGGCCCCACATGCTCTCAGGACTCTGACAAGCAGTGAGGCTTCAAGCATGGCACTGTCTCCATGCCCAGAGGGATCCAGAGGTTCCGAAGAGCTGAGGTGCTGTCAGAAGAAGAGCACGGTGCCGTGCAGGTGAGGTTTGTGAGCAGCACTGTGGGTTAAATTGCTCTTGCTGCCATTTTAGGCTGTGGGACGCTGGGCTCAGCGGTCTGGGCTCCGGGATGAATCGCTGTGTGGTGATGTGGAGGTGCAGGTGGGCTTCTCAAGGCATCACGGAGCACCTGAGGTGGTGTGTCGGTGCTGGAGAGCATGCTGTACACAGTGCTGCTCTGTGCTGCCAGCATTCCCTGCCTTCCAGTCCATTTACAAACCACCAGCTGTTAGCCAGGCAGCCTTTTTTTTCCTCTAAATCATGTGTTAAATGAGCAGAACCCTGACCAACTTCCACATGAATGTTTGGAGCTATAATTTTTAACCTGTTTGCAATCAAGGCGTGATGCTTTGTCCCGAGCTGGGCTCTCCAGGGCTGGATTCCTCCTTTCCTTTGGGACGGTACCTTTGCAGCCCAACCAGGCTCACGAGGAGGCCGGTGGCAGCGGCTGGGGGGCTGTGCTATGGGATAGCTTTTAGGGAGCAAAATCTGCATTTCAGCATGAGCGCGTGGACCAAAACAAGCAACTCTGCCTGTTGTGTGTGTTTGAGCAGGTAAAGACAAGAGTTTTGTCTTCGTTTCAGTCTTCATCAGCCCTGCTCCTCCTCACCCTCGATACGGTGGGAGCTCCGCGGGAGCCGACACGGCTCACGGAAACCCAGGCCCCATCCTGAACAGACACAGATGTCTCGTTTTATGCACTGTGAATAACACAGATAAAAATTCAAATGGCTTACTCAGTGTATTACAGTGCGCACGGGAGTCTTGTGGGATCAGGGCCGGCGGGAAGAAACGAGGCGAAAACCCAGGGTGGGGATGAGTTGACTTGCGTTACCAGCACAGAGCTTTGATGAAGGAGCGCGATGCCGTGGGCTGCACGAGGAGCTCGGTGACCGTGGTGGGATCCTGGTGGCCCCGGTGTTGGCTCAAGCAGCTCCAAACACACTTTTCTGTCCTGCATGCAAAGGAACACCAAACCACCACATTTCTGAGAGGTGGCAATGTCCCTGCCCCAGCCTCGGGTCACACATCCAAATGGGAAACATCCACTTTAGTCCAGGTGCGGCGAGGCGGGGGAAAGGGCAAGGTTTGCTTCGAGTCACTGTTCCAAAATGACATTTTTCATTTTTGGATTCATGGCTGAAACCTACATCTTCCCACAGAAAAATGAGAACTCAGCTGAAACCACATTTTCCAAAATGGAATTTTTTGAAAATTAAAAAAAAATAATAATAAAAAAAGGGCCAAGTTCAACCACCACAGTGCGTGGGAATGGGCAGAGAAATGTTGTTGCTAAGCTGTCTTTCCATGGCTAATGAGGTGATCTGGGGACACTGCAGTGCAGCTGATTGGCAAAAGATTATTTTTAATCGTTTTTATTTTTTTTCCTCGCAACTCCAGTGGAAGAAACAATTTTGTGACTTTCGGAAACCACGAGTGGCAAAGCCTTTGATTTTAAACAGATTTCTGTGCTGCAAATGGAATAGGACTTCAGAAATCAGATTCAGCTTTCCCCTGTGCTTCCAGCGTGGAAACCCTTTTTTGCAGCAGTTCTGGCCCTCCCTGGCTGCACTCGCTGGAAGGTATAAATTCCAACTTCAAAGTATCTGAACTTCACAAGAGCTTTTTTTTTTCTTTTCCACTTTTTGTCTCCGTATTTCATCTGCTTGTCCTAACGCAAACTCTTCCCCTCTGTCTGCCGGTGCCCCCTCCACCAGCGCCTCCTCGGGAGCCGCGTTGATCCCCGTTCCTGCTCATCCCAGCAGACGATTCCTTTCTCGTCCAGTCTCGTCGCTGCCTGCGCCTGCATTTCATCTGGTTTGTGCCTGGAGGGCACGAAACAAAACCTCCCCAGGGCTTGTTCAGCTCCAGCCCCAGCGCTCAGGGATGGTCCCTCCAAGTAAATGTGAATGAGCTGGCTTGGGGTGAGGTGGGAAAGGTGTGAAACCTGGAGTCAGCCTCTTGCTTTTTAACCCAGTCAGGCTGCTTTTCCCTTGGACTGATTTATTGGAGGGTTTTTTCGCTATGCTGCAGGCTGAGACCTGCCTCACTGTCGAGGGAGGAGAAGCCTTGACCAGGGACAGAAACCCCTGAGTAAGATGCCTGGAAATACAAATTCTCCCTCCTGGCGAGTGTTGCAGTGATGGGTTATACTGAGATTTACTAAGAAAGCAACGTGGTCTCACAGGAATCCTTGCTGTTGACTATCCTGACTGTAATGGGAATTTACTCCAAACACTTGCTACTATCCTTTTTTTTGCTTAAAAAAAAGAGTGTCTAGACACTCCCACTGCTTTGACATGAAACAGGACTATATAACGGTGTTAACAGCAAAAGCAAAAACCTGGATGGGAGAGAAGAGGAAATAATTCTTGCCTTGCGCTTCTAGACATGATCAGGCTGGAAGAGCACTACTCAAGATTCGCTTCATTTAAAGTCTGATGGGGTCAAAACTGGTTCCTCCTGCCTCTTTACCCTGCAGACAGCTCACCCCTCTCCTTTGAACCCAGTGCAGAAGACTTGTGTGTTTTGCTCAGTGAGCAGGCAGAGCAGCTGGCAGCTTTGACCCAGGTGGGCACAATCCTGCCGTGGTCCAGGAGGCAAATTTAGGCAGCTCCGGGGAGAGTGGTGATTGGCTGGGGGTTTTTCTCTGCTCTTCTGTTGAGAGGGTTTTGAAGGGGGTGTTTCCTGACCACCCTTTGCAGCTGTGCGTGGTGGGGCTGGGTTTTTGTTCAGCGATGCCCCAGGTTTCTGAAGCTGCCTGGGTGATGTGAATGAAAGACAAATCCTCTGAAAGAGCAGACACTTCGGTGCTTGCTCTTTTTGAGGTGAGACTGAGATTTGTGGCACTTTTTCAGGGTAGCCAAAACTGGACTTCAGGGTGTCCTAGAGCCGCGTGCTGCAGGAGCTGTAGATGTGCCTTTTCTGCCTCTGTGGCTGGAAGTTCATGAATCACTGCAGCTTGGGGGCCTCTTCCCTGGTTGCTTCCCCGCTTGGGGAGCACAACCTGCTGCTCCCCATGTGAGCAGGGCTGGCTGCTGCTGGAGAGCATCGCTGGCTGCTCCCTCCCTGCCCTGTGCATGGAGAGCCTGTTGTCAGGTAAGATTAAAGGGTGCATAAATGGAATTTAGAGCTCTGGCTGACCAGACTGATGGCTCTGGACTAGGCAGAGGAGAGGTGACACGAAGCACTCTACGCAGTGTACTTGGAATGGGTTTTGCAATGCAGAAAAGTGGGAGAGTGTTGACTCCTGGTCAGGATTCATTAGTTGTCAGCTCTTGATGGGTGTTCGTTCCCCCTGTGCAGTCCTGACTCTCAGTTCAAACGCACACAGTTGGCTTAAGATTGATTGTTAGCAGCAGCAATAAATCACAATCACAGCAGCCGGTGGTGCGTTTTGGATGCCAGTCAAAATGCAGCTCCTTGGAGTATTTATCTCTTGCAAAGTCAGAGAACCTGGACATTGAACAATTAGATCAGTGTGGCTCTGTGAAGTTGCATTTGATTAAGAGAGTAACTCTGAAGTACAAAGCTATTGCTTTGGTGTTGATGTGCATTGCTTAGAAGCCTATTTTAAAAAAAAGAGACCAGACACTTAAGTATAGATCGCCCCTGCAGCATCGCTTACCAAGTGACGCGCTGCACCGAGGCGGGTGGCTTTGTACCAGGCTCCCACCTTCACTTTTCTGCTGTGGCTTTGCTGTTGTCAAAATGGAGAGAAAAAGGTGGCTTTTGCTGCACTGGAAGCTTGGCTCAGACATCATATCTTGTTTCCCAATACAGCAGAAGTTACTGGGATACTTTAAAAGACCTTTAAGATGGATATAGCTGTCCCTGTGAGGGAATGGCTGGGCTGCTCTGGGGATCACAGCAGCTCTGCAGGGTCACAGCAGCAGGACATGGCACTGGCTGCATGTCCCAGGTAGATGCTGTAGTGTCACAGGTGATTGTCCTCAGTTTGCTTCGCTATGTCCCCTCTGTGTCACCAACAGAGGATGGGCTGATGTTGTAGTGTTAATACCTTCAGTACCAACTGCAGTCAGCTGCTTTTTTGCAAGAGATGTTTATGGCATTTTAGTACTTGGGCCCATTAAGATGAGTAAGAATTAGGCATCCAAACCATTTCAGGAGCTCTGAAATAGTCACGCAAGCATGCAGTCATGCAAGACCAACCCCTTCGGGATGCTTTGTGGTGTTTTGAGGAGAGGCTGTGTAGGCCTGGGCTTGTCAGCAGAGCTGGTGTGAGCGTGAGGAGGGAGCTGGGTTGGGTTTTACCTCGGTGCGAGTGCACACCGACGGCTTTCCCGGGGATGATGACAAGCCGTAAGCACATGTTCACTCCAAACAACTTATTAATGTACTTGTCCATCATAGTGAACACAGAGAGTTGTGGGGGTTTATTTATTTATTTTTATTCCTCTCAGATCTCAAACCAAGGCTCTGCAAGAATCAGGTTAAAAACCAAATGATGCACAACCCTGACAGGCCCCCCTGCTTTCTTTTTCTCATCTCTATTTTTTCCCCTTGTGAGATCTGCTGTTTCCCTCTGTTCTGCTGAGCAGGTCTGTCAAATTTCTGTTCTAAGGAGGAAAGCTGGAGGTTCCCCAAGAGCCTGGCGCGGGTGCTCTGCCTCCCCGCTCCCAGGGCCCTCCCATGGGGATGGAGGAGCCAGAGCTAAATATAAGCTGGGGAGGG
Source organism: Patagioenas fasciata (assembly GCF_037038585.1). Taxonomy (NCBI): domain Eukaryota; kingdom Metazoa; phylum Chordata; class Aves; order Columbiformes; family Columbidae; genus Patagioenas; species Patagioenas fasciata. The sequence continues at coordinate 21,110 of NW_027288740.1, forward strand.
AAAAAATGGGGCGTGGGGGAGGGCGAGCAAGAGGATCTGTTTATTTTCCCTCTGATCTCTGAGCCCTGTTATGTTTTATTGCTTTGCAAACAGGAGGTCTGGAAAGCTTCCTTTCCTCCTGTGCCAGTGCAAGGTCAGCTGGGTGCATAATTCCTGCACTTGGAGGAAAAAATACTAAATATGACTAGATTTACAGTAATATTGTAAAAGTAGCATGAAACTGGAACTCTGTTTCTGCTCTCCAGGCCAGATTTTACTGTGAATGTCCAAATAAACTATTTATATAAACAATTTCTGCAATCTGCACGGTGCCTGGATGCACTTGCACCCTGCTGCTGAGAATTCCGATCCGATGAGTAACCTGTGGCAGAAGAGCAACTTTTATTGCAGAAAACCCCTACGGAAGGTGATGCAGACAGGTGCTTGATGTGCAGCAGATGTTGAGGAAGGCAAGGCACCTCCAGCACATTTGCTTTTTATGTGAGCCCAAGGATGTGGTCGCCGTTGCCTATAGCCTGGCGATGCTTCAAAGGAAACTCTTCCGTTTCGGGGTGCGTGGTGTTTGAGTAGCTGTGTCAGAGAACAAAGAGAGAGTATTAAGGAATATAATCGAGACTGTTTGTGGTGTAGAAAAGCACAATACGAAGCAAAGCTTTAAGGAAGTAGACTAACTTAAAAAAAATGTTCAGGTTTATTCAGCTTTTCCGATTCGTCAGAAGGTGCCCGACTCCTCGGTGAGGCTTCTGGGCTGAATCAAGGTCTTCTTGGACTGAGTCATGAACAAATGTAACTGGTTGTGAGTAATTGCTGGAACCAAAAGTAAGCATGGAAAATGGGCTTTGTATTTTCTCCTAAAGTCCTGGTTTATGGGAAAAGGCATTGGTTTTTCATTCCTGCTCTGTCTTTCAGCGCTGTGTGTGGGTAAAAGCTGCGAGCTGCTGCTTCTGTGTGTACTGCCTGTACGTGGGGGTTTCTGACACCCCCAGGAGACCGTGCCCATCCCTTACTTTCTCTCTTGGTCTTCAGATTCTGGACTGACTTTAGGACTTGGGCAAATGGCACAGATGTCAGCCAGCACACATACATGTCACTTTTAAAGAAATTCTGCATTGTGTGTCCTACACATTTTAAAAAAAAATCCTATTCAGGGTCTGCATCATATTGTCCTCCATCTTCATGTGCTGTGTGTGCTGTCCTCCTTTCTGTTTCTGGGTTCCTGTTAACCCAGGACTTGTTCATGGCTTGAGGAACAAGGTTCAGCTGCAGAAACAGCCCGGTCCCCCAGCCCTGTCCTTCTATACATCTCAACATCCTCATAGCAAAACAAGGGGTGGCACTTCCCACCACTGTGACCCCGCATCTGCCTTTTCTGGAGACTCATTTCTCCTCCGGATCTGGCTGAGATAGAGGATAGCAGTATAGGACTTGAGTGGAATCAAAATTGCATTATAATTGTAAACATTTGTCCAGAAATTAATGTTTCTGAACTAATGTTTCTCTCCAACCAATGCGTTAGGAAACAAATTACTCTTGCTAATTGATTTTTTTTTTTCTTTTCAATATATAACGGGAAGTCTACATGTAGAAAATCAGCCATGTATAGTTGAAAATCCCCCTCTTTCAGCAGCTATCAGTGTAATCACTCAACTGATGTATTTGCTTGTCCTCTGTCAGTTATCACCCAGGAGCTGCATTTCTGTCTGGAGGGGGTTAACTTTTCTCATTTTTGTTTCTTGAGCTGAATCAAGTGTTGACAATCACCATAAACAGACTCCCATGTCTAATAAGTTTGCTTATAGTCCCAAAGAAGTGTATCCAGAGGGGCAATGTTATTGATGGCTTCCTCTTTTGGTGGGAAGGGTAGATTTGATGTCTTCACACCTCTGAGATTGTTAATTCAACCATTTGTCCCAATATGTAAAACAGTTTAAGCAATATCCAGGGGGCTTTTAGCAGCTGATTGATGGCTTCTCTGCTGTGAAGGTACTTGGCTCCAAAGCCTTTGTCTCTGCTGTGCCAAATCAACTGCCCCAAACCCCTGGAAACCTAACACAGAGAACTGATAGTCTGAGCGGGAGCAGAGTATAAAAAGATAAGTGTAAAATAAGTTGCAAGGCTGAAAAGCTGTGATTCATTGTCTCTCATATAAGGAAGGTGACATCTTGTCCTGCTGCAAACTAGGTCTCAAAGGTGACAACAGATTTCAGTTGCTTTAGGAGGGTAAAAAAGGAGAGCTGCAAGGGTCAGTGTCCTGCCCAGGAGCATCCCTTGCCTCCCTTTGCTGTTTTGGGTGCCTTAGCCCAGCAATGCATGGAGCTCTTCTGCCAGTAGAGAGGGATTTCCTCTAGGAATTGTAGGAAATTGTCAAAACGCAACAGCTAGGCTTTGTTTTGCACCATGTAGATGCCAAGGGGAAGGCAGGAAAGCCTGACTGGAGGGGCAGCCAAGACAAAAGGAGCAAACTGGCTTGACCATGTCCCTGAAGGAGGGAAGCAGCAGCTCCTGTGGAGCCGAGCGCATGGTTTGGCCCTTCCAAAGGGGCTTGTGGCCAAAAAGACCCCACCAGAATGGCACCTAGCCAGTGCATTTTGGAAAGCAGGGTTTGCATGTGGGCAAGTCAGCTGTTTACAGGAGCTGGGTCTAGCTTCTGGTGTGATGGAAAAGATTACTTGTGAAAGGTGCTGTGAAATCCAAATTCTACCCGTATGAGACTCATAAGTGGCCATGAGATTACAGGGCTCAACTTGTACCAGCAGTGACCACACAAATGAGGTTTTTGGCCCCTTTGAAAGCTGGAGACCACATGGAGCAACTTCCCAGCCACTGACAATTGCTGAGCCTTGGAAAGGCTGGGATCCAGGAGTGCGGAAAAGGGACCACGGCCAAGGGCAGCTCAGGGTGAGTAGGATGGAGATACCTCCTGCAAGTGTCTGGCAGCAGCTGCCCCTGTCCACGATGGCGTTAGTCAGCTTTGCTTCCTACAGCGTTCTCACTGCACACCTTCAGTAACAGCCGGTGATGGGTCCTAGCACTCCTTTAGTATTTTACAGTGATTTCCCTGTGTTGATTTGACTTCGCTTACTATCAGCCTAAACAGACAAAAAGTAATCGAAATTTGTTCAGAAGTGATTTTTCATTAGAGTTTCTCTTGAGGAGCAGATGATCTGGGGTTTTTAGTTGTTGTTTTTAATAAACCTGCATAACAGAGGATTTCATCATTGCTGCAATACTGAATGTAATGCGCTTGCAATAATTATTGCCACTGCTAATGGTGGATTGGAATTTTGCCTTAATTATATCATTAAGATACATTTCATGCATTTAATTGTTTTTGTAAAATGACAGCTAAGCTCTCCTGCCTCACATTCCCCATTTCCTGATTCAATTACTTCACATGCAAGGGCAACCTGCTAGTAATGGCCTTTCACAGCTTTTGCTTTCCAGGGGAAATCAAGTGGTTTTTGGTTAGATATGCCAATACATTTCAGGTTAGCAAAGCTTTTCTGTGCTGTTTGTCAATGTTAGTGGTGAACAGATGCACTGAACTCCCTCTTCTTCCTTGCTGGCCTAGATTTCATGAAAAATAGTAGGGGGGAAAAAAGTGTCAAGACAAGCCTGGGAAGAACAAGAAGGTTAAAAATTGATCTGCAGGCCTTAGCACATGCCTTGCTGCACCAACGGGGAGTTAAATTTGGGTAAAACAACCATGTCTGGCCCAAAGGCAGGAGCCTGGGGACCAGGGGCTCCAGCCTTAGGGGGATCACATGCTGATACAGGGATTCACTGGCAAAAGTTCCTGGGTGTTGATCATGTGAAATGCAGCTGCCGGAGAGGAGCTGGGCAGTCCAGACAGGTCCATCCTCTGCCACCGGGAGCAGACAGAGCTCAGCTATGCCAAACGGGAGAGGATCTTCTCTGTGACCCCAGCTTCCAAGCCAATACAAGGTAGTGTGGCCACACAGGATATCACGTTTGGGAAGGGACGTTTTTGTAGGAAGACCTGGGAGATCTGCGCTTTTCCTGGTTTGTTCTTGTGTGGTAGTGCTGATTTGTTAACCATGACGGTGCTGACCTCCGGGAGCAGGTCACTGGTGGGAGATGGAGCTGAGACTCTGATTCTTCTTATGGGGCAGCACCAGCCGGGAGGCTCAGGGCTTCCCTTCTGGACACATGCAAAGTTTCCTGCTTGCTCTTTGAAATGAAGTTGGCTTGTGCCTTTGCAAGGCCAGAACCAGTCACCCACAGCAAGCCCAGCCTTCTGGCAAGGCAGCTAGGAAGCATATGAATCAGTGTGATCCATTGTGGTCCAAAATAAGACCTAGAGCCCTTGGCGATGATGATGTACATGGATTTGGTTTGCATGAGTAAACACAGTTTTCACTGGACAGGAATTTGTAGTTATGTTTGCAATTCCCAGCTGCTCGGAGGGATGGGAGTGGTGTGTACTCCCTACTTTGTGCCTTTTCTGACTGCAGCTCCCTCCCAAATCTAGAATCGTTGCTACGTGACTACACAGAAGCAAAATTCAGGAGGAGAGTTAAGAAACAGGGGAATCTCTGGCTGCAGTAATCACTACAGAAAATATCATTAAGTTGCCTTGAGGGTTAGATAGCTTTTTGCTTGTTTTTAGCATCACTGCTGGATTTTGGGCTGAGGGCGGTCAAAACGACCCCAAAGGCCATCCAGGTCACTAGTACTGTTTGCGTTGCAAAGCCAGAAGCCCACAGCGTTAGACACGGGATGTAATGAAAAGCGGGTAAAGCAACTGCAGAAATGCAAGTGGATTTGTGCAGATGACAGAGTGGGAACTTCCATGGCAGGCGACAGACACAGCAACTGGTAAATACTTTGAAAACCTTTCCAAATTGTTGCTGCAACACTGACCGTGGGAAGCATTTGGGAGCAGGCTTTTGTTCTCAAGACTATAACCATGCTGCTGACTCAGCAAGTCCTTGGCCTCAGTTAGTTGTGTTCGTTATTTGGAGTCCAGCAGGGATGGAGTCAATTGCCTCTTCTTTCTCTTCTTTCTGCCCTTCCTTTCTTGCTTGCTGTATGACAGAGCTGAAACTGGGCTAAGGCACAAATCCCATTCCACACTTGATGGGTTTTGCCCGAACGGTGTCCTGGGGGATCTGCAGTAGAGGCAGAAGAACTCTCTGGGCTCTGTAGAGAGTCCTACATTAGCAATGTCCTGCTGGAAAGGCTGCATGTCTGCTTTGCTAGTGACCTGCTGCAAGCCTCGAGCAAGAAGCTTCACAGGTCTCTTGCTCATATATTTTTAAAGTAATGGAAAACACTTATGCACTATGTCCTAGTCACACGAAGCTTGTTAGGGATAATAACTCAGTTACCACCTAGAAAAATATGGTATTCATGGTATTCATCTACCCTGAATAGTTTCAAGCCACTACAACATTAGAACACCATGACCTGTATCTGCTGAAACAGGGTCTATGCTGTATTGCCAGGCTCTGGAGATCAATAATCTTCATGCTGTTTCTCAGGTGAAACAATTGCACATGTTTCTACATCCAAACAGACCTCAATGGGCTTTAGGTGCTGCTTGTTGGAAAGATAATGCAGAAGAATGTCAATCCACATTATGTAAACTCCAACAAAAAGTACCTTCCCAATTCTCTTTGGGTTAGAGAGCACTGACTACTCAATTTTCTGATGCTTTTCGCGTTAACCACTGCCCGCTCTGTGATAGGGAAGAGGGCAGCAGGTGAAAGGAGATGGAAAAACCACTGAGCTGCTCCTCCTTTCCACCCTTGGTAAAGCAGCGCTAAGTTTGAGACACTGTGTGTTTTTTGGCTCTATATAGGGATGAGGTATTACGAAAATACTGACTTACATCAGAAAAAAAATCCAGAATTAACTAGAACTTCCTTCTGTCACCAATAAGTTGCATTTGTTGTCAGCGCCTTCCCACTGATGCTTGGACAAATGGCATTCTGAGGCATTAGAGACACACTAGATACCAAAAAGAACTGAATAAGAGGTGTGGGGAGGACTGATTTCCACTATATGAAGCAGTGAAATACCATCTCGCATCTTTCTACTAGGAAGCTGAATTTCCAGTTTGATTTTGCCGATAGATTCTCTTTCTAGACCATTTAATCAATAAATACCATCCCCCAACTCCCCTCCTTGCTGTCATCATTAGAAACAAATTTATGTTGTCATTTATTTCAGGTTGTCCAACAAATTTTGGAAAAAACTGAGCATCGTTAATTCTTGTTCTTGGAATAAACCAACAGCATGATTTAACTATGTGGCAATAACAGTAATGTTTGTATTTCCCAGTCTTTAAATACTTGCATTGGAAATGGCAACATCATAGTTGAGGATTCTGATAGTTATCTCTCTGCAAAGGTGTTCTGTTGCTACACTCAATATCTTATTTGAAACCAGCCATGAACAGAAGTCACCATAAGCAACAATAAACAATAAAAATTCATCTTCCTAGAGATTGTTGCACTGCATCTGTTGTGTGGGAAATAACAACTCTGATTTTTGTTTTGTTTGGGATTTCAAAATGGTTTGTGGATGGGAAATTTCAAACCCATACCATCAGGAAAAATGAACTGCTTCTATTTAGCTAAATTTGAAATGTTATATGATAATATGGTTGTTTTTTAATGCAATGTGTGTATGTATATATATGTATGTACACCCTGAGATCAATATTAATGTGGAAACAAGACATTTCTGTATCAAAATGAGAAGGAAACATCAACATAGTTCTTCACGCTTTTTTTTTTTAACAGAAAAATGCCAAATGTTGCATTTTGTCAAACTGGGGGCAACATGGTGAGTTGAGTTTGGTTGAGTTGAGCGTTGCCTGAGCTCAACTGAACCGTGTTTTCTCCTGGAGCCGGGACCCTCGACACCACTCGCACCTGCCTTTGAAATGGACCATGGGCCGTGGGTTCATGGGGTCTCTTGCCTGGCTCCAGCATATTTGGGTTGGTTGGCCCAGAGCAGGTTTAAACTTCAACTACTGAAATGCATTCACAGCCCTTCACGAGAAAGTAACGTCCCAGTGCAGGATGGGTTTAGATTGTACTTTAAACTTATGCCTCCCTTTTTAATTGCTCATTTCAAGTGACACCAACCTTCAGCATTGCTGCAGAGCCAGGCGTGACACCCCTGCCCCAGCTCCTCCTTTTCAGAAGGGGACAGGGACCTCCTGGGAGGAGACGCTGAGCAGTGGCTCTGAAGAGCATCATCAGTGGAAATGAGAATAAAATGAGCGTTTTGGACGTTTCCAATCTGGATGCGTGGCCGCAGGAGGCAGGCAGGAGCTTTGAAGGTGAGGTGGCACACACAGCAGGACACGGGGGAAGGACACCTGCTCTCAGGGTGGGGGCCAGCACCAGCTCCATGCAGACATTTAATTGCCTTCTCAGATCTTCATGTCACCTTAATCTATTGAAATGGTTTCCTTATGAAATAGTTCCTGATGTCCTTATTAACCAAGGATTAATTAATTATTAATTAAGCAGCTCAGGCTACTTATTAATTCAACTTGTTAATTAAGTATAGGAAGCTAATGAGGCAGCTTGTTAATTGAGTTGTTGTGGGAAGGTGAGGATGGGGGGGAGGATCTCTGCCTGGTTCCTGCAGCAGAGATGGGAATGTGGTTCCTCATAGGGCCATTGGTTTGGGGAGCTTTCTGAGCTGGTTTGTGCAGTCACAACTTGGGAGAAGCTCTATTTGTGTTTATTCTTGTTGTCAGCTCAAAGCAACCTGCTGAGAAGAGCCTTCAAGACTTGCAGGCCAATATTTCAACTAAGCTGTGCAAGCACTGGGACAGGACCACCATGACCATGGGATGAAGGTGAGGAGGATGACTCGCAGGTGATGAGGAGCAGTGACCTCCTGCTTTTGTCAGCCTTCATGTGATTCACAAATGGGAATTGTGCTCCTTGAAATGACTTTTGCCCAAGACGAGAAAGATCCACGATTTACAGACAATAATGAGAGAAAGGGACAAAGAGGAGTCCTCTGCTTCGCCAAAGCCTTTGCAGTGAGCAAGAGCCACATATCAATTTGTGGTACGTTAGAGCTACCTGTGGTCTGCCCCAGCTCTGCTCCTTCTTCTGTTTGCAGGGTCAGGCCAGGTGTCATTAGAGGATGGAGCTGCTGAGCTGAGCTCCTGTGTATCCTCAGAGCTGCAAGGACAAGCTCCTTCCATGTTAAAGCTTTATGAGATAACCCCATGCCAGCATCTTACTATGCATTAGCATCAGGTAGTCAGGAGCAATATGGTAATTTCAGGAGGTTTTCTCTGAAAAGTTTGCTGATGGGCCATTTCTTGTTGCCAGCAAGACTCTAACGTCATTGGATTGTTCCACTGCTAATGCCATTCCCCAGGCGAGTTGAAAATAAAACCGTTTCTAATCACTTCTGAAAGTTTCTGAAAAGAACTGGGGGAGGGAGAGAGCTAATGAGGAAAACACACAGCTTCAGAAACAGAAGTGCGTTCCCTGAAGTCAACAGCCTAAAAAAAAATGGGTTTTGAATATTCATTTCTACTCAGATTTTTCTATCGCTATAATTAATTTGTCACGAATACACTGACAAAGCATTTCTGGTGGTGTGATGGAGGCTACGGGCAGAGGTTTACTTAGTCTCTTTTGAAGAAAAATAACTAGCTATCAAATAACTTTAAACTCTTAAAGCTTTGCTGGCCTGACCCTGCTTTCAGTGAAGAATGCTAGTTGGCTTTGAAGACAGCTAAAGCTACTGAATAAAGTGTTATATGGATTTATTTTTTGTTAATTCAGTCTTCTTTTGTTGTATTGGTATATTATCCATGGATACTTTGACTGGCACTGGATTTTTGGAGAGGGAAGAGAACAAAGCCTTTAAAACATCCTCAGAGTCATTCAGGGCTCAGTTCTGCTGGTTTTAGCTTTCCTTTTGCAGTAATGTTGGGGTCCTTGAGACCCTTACCCAGAGTAAAAGATTTGACAGCAGCCAAACCACAAATTGATGCCGAATGTCTGAAATGACTGACACATAACGACATCTGCCTCATTAGATCAGCTCATGGCTCCATGCCGGGCAGCGGTCAGGTTGGGGAATCAGAGCCTTCAAGGTTTCCTCCTTTCTCGTTCTACCTCCAAAGTAATTGCTGCGTGAGTCACGGACAGGACATCGTTGCAGGATCCAGCGACTGACTCGAATCAGTGGGAATATTTTTCCGATGGGAGAAGGATCAGAGCTGCTTCTGTAACCATTACTCACCCCAAGCAGCACTAGTTCAATCAGTCTGTTCGTGTAAGTAAGCCTTCGCTGACGTGAGTGATGGTGGCAGATTCTGGCCCTGAGTTATTACATGAAACCATCTCGGGCTCAGGAGAAAGCTGCATGACTCAGATCTAGCTTTAAAAATAAAAGTTTTAAATCCTAAGTTATAATGTGCCATTTGGCTCCTGCTGAAGTTGTTCTTAAAAGGCTGTGCTGAATAATAAAAAAGATCAAGCTTTTGATGTTATGTTGCATGTTCAAGCGTAAAATCCAGCCTTGATGATGAAGCTTAGCCTGGTTTATTTCACTCAGGCAAAGACACTGAACAAGAACCTTACACTATTTCTCACTTAGAGGAAATGTCTGTGCATTAAAAAAAAAGAAAGTTTTGACAGATAAGTAATTAGGAAACATCTGGCCAAACCGAAGGCAACAGAAGTGATTCCAATCAAAGGTGGTTCATTGAAAGCTTTTCATCTCGGCTCCAACAGAAACAGCAAACTTAGCACTTAAAAAAAAAAAATCCGGCTTTCTGATGAAGTGTTAAAAAGTCAGACAGCGAAAAGTGCTTATACATCCACCCGGCACAAGAGGCTGAAAGGAGGAGGAGAGAAAATAGTGGGCTGTGTATATGCAGAGGTGTGTGCCAGGGGCCCAGAGGCAGGGCCAGCGTTTTGACACTGTCATGGTGTTTTTGATCACCTGCCCTGCAGCTGCCTGGCTGCAGGAATGACACGTTATTGTGAAGGCCGGTGATGGGATGGTGCTGTGGTTGCTTCATGAGTCGCTGGTACCCATCTTCAGCGGTGCCTCCTGCACCGGCTGCTCCCCATGCCCTTGCCCATGGGCATTGCTGGGGCCAGGGTGGCTGGCACGAGCCAGCTGGGGGTTCCTGCAGCCCCGACAGCCCCAGCACCATTCCTCCTTTTCCAAGGTTTGTCAGAGCTGTGCACAAACAATGGCATGTTCTTACTGGGGATTTGGGGTGAGCAATGCTCCCTTTCAATGGGCTCTGTTTTGCTTGGCACAGTGTTTTGAAGATCCTTCCCCACATTTAGTGAATGCTGGTGGTTTGGAGGCTCTATTAAAAGAAATCCTGGAGCCATTTGGGTGCTTCCCTCAACTAATTGCACTGGAAGGACTTTGATCCGCTCCTTAAGAGGTGGTGTTTGCTTGTCGTGTTTCAACTGTTGCAGCTCCTACTAGAGATGGTCCTCCAACTTTTTAAAATTTCAAATAACTTTTGTTTTGAGTTTTTTGGGCAAAGATTTAGATGCATTTTTTTTCTCCACGCTGGCAGGTTTGCATATGTCCAACCTCTTCAGCCTCCGTGGCCCTTCCTTCGTGGTATTCACATGTAATCTCAGCAGGGTGGACAGGACAGCCACCTCTGTGCTTTGCAGGCACTTGGAATCAAACCCTGGTGTTGGTGTGGCTATTGCTTCTTTAAATTGCCCATTTTTTTCTTTCTAACACACCAAATAAGAAGCCCAGACCAAAACTTGTTGCATCTCTGTGCTCATCATCCAGCTGCAGACCTGAGCTCCGCCAAGGAGGTCGGATGAGACTGTAGGGCCCTGGAGAAGGGATGGGAGAGGACAAGTGCTGGCCATGTGTCCCCTTGCCTCCCTGCTCAGCAGAGGAAGAGGAGGAGGAAGGTTGGGATCAGTGCTCTGGCACAGCAGCCATTTTAAGCTGCTTCTTGCACAGCTGGAAATCATTGCGATAGCATCAGCTGCCAAGGGGAGTGATGAGATTTGGCAGGATTCAGAGGGAAAGAGGTAGCAGCTAAATCATTTGTGAACTGTAACTGCTTCAAAGACATAGCGAGGGGCCCGGGCTCACTGCTGGGTGCCAGCATCAGTCCCACTGCCCCACGGCTGCCCAACCCCACGGTGGGATGGAGCAGGACCAAGCATGGCTCCTGTGATGGCATTTGGGGTCCTGCGATGGCACCTGGGAGGGCACCCCCAGGGCTTAAATTGTTCCTGCAGTTTGTTGTCCTGCCGGTGTGACCCCAGGCACAGTCAGCTGTAAAACTGGGGAGATTTTTTACTGAGTAAGGAAATATGTACTCTGTAACCCCACCACAAAAAGACCTCCGTAAAGCAAGAACAGGAAGTGTACAATATATTACTTTCCAAATTAATTGCTATTATTTTGATTAAAGCACATTATCATATAAATATTTGATTAAGAATGTGATTAAATCTTTCTTGCTCTTGAACTGTGACAACTTTAAAGTCTAACCTTTTATATCTTGGCACCACATCATTATTTTGCTCATTAGCTACATTTAATAATTCGATCTCATAACATGCTTTGCCATTTGGAACCTGCCTTTGTGTGCCAAGTTCAAATCGATGCTGTTAGTTATTTGTGCCACTGCAGATAATTGAACAAAAATTAAAAGCAATTTAACCTTGCAGTCTGGCTTTGGGTAGATGAGCGTTCGAGAAAGGGAGCAGATCACAGAGCACAACTCAACGGGGGTTTTTCTGCCGTTGGCTGCGTTGGTGCAAAGCCAGCCAGGAGCAGCATGGGAAGGTGGAGATGTCTCCTGGGGGCGCTAGGGAGGCTCCAGTAATTCAAAAAGTCCCTTTACATCATGTAAGACTGCTGGGCATTGCAAACAGAGGGAGTAAACTTGCTGTGGACTCTTGCAAATGAGGTGATGAGTTAAATGGTGAGCAGTTGGGTGTTTGGTGCGTGGCAGGGGAGCAGAGCAGCTCCAGCCATGGCCACCAAGGGGTCACCCCTGAGGGAGCAGTCTCCCCGTCCCCCGGGACACATCTCCTGGGGGTGTGGATGCTCCTTCTTGCCCTGGCTCCCTCAGCAGGCTCCAGGCTGGTATTTTTGGACCGCACGGTGTCTTTGGGCTTCTCCTGGCCCTCAGCAGGACCAGGCCATCACGGGCTGTCTGGAGGCAGAAGGATGCCGCCGTCTCTCCCAGCTCCCTCCAAACAGCCAGAGCCCACTTTCCTAATTTAATCCACACACAAAAGCTTGCCTTACATGGTCATGGATGCTATTTTTAGGTTTGCCAATTAATCCAGCTCCGTTTGAGCTGGATTAGAAATCACATACCCCCTTAATTATAGGTGTATAAACTGCAGGCTGGCAGCTGTTTTGACATTCTCAGCTGGGAAATTTGCCCTAAACAGCCGCCCCCCTCCCCGAGTTGCGGCAGGATCGTGGGCTCGGGGTTGTCTTCGTGCCCATCTGCTGCCGTGGCACCGCGCCTGCTCCGCGCGCTTGGACGCCTGCCCCGGGACGCAGGTGCCAGGCGGCGCCGGGCTGAGATGGGCAGCCTCCCTCTTTCTGCTTTCTCCTTTCATTTTATTTTTTATTTCCTGCAGGAAAATCTCCCCAGGCCTTTTCTTTCCGTTGAAGACATCTACCAGGAACGGGAAGTAAAAAGGGGTCTGTGCCGATGCTTCCATGGTGGGGTCTCCATCGGGGGCTGTGGGATGTGCCTGCTCCCCACGATAGGCAGTAGGGCTGGATGCTGGCACTGGGGGGCACTGAGCCCCTGAGCAGGGCTGTTTGAGGTGCTTGAAGGGCAGGATGCTGCCCCTCTCCTGAACACGCTTCCTCGCTGGGGAAAGGGAAATGTGAGTGTGGCTAATTTATAATTTATTTATTTATTTATTTATTTATTTTAATGTGGATGGGAGAGATTTTAAAGACAAACGTCCACAGTGTTGCCCATTTCAAACACTGTCAGCGCCGCTGAGTGGTGGGTTGGTGGCGAGAGCCCATTGTGGCCTTAAAGCAAAGAGAAAGAAAGTAAATTTTGGAGAAGATTCAGTGGGGGCTCTCCCTGAAATGGGCCATATCCAGCCCAGAGAGCAGCAGGAGCTGTGCTCGGTCACCAAGGACCACCCAATGGCACCTCCAAAGGCCCTGCAAGCCAGAGCAGAGACAGAACTGGGTAGTTAGACCTTGTGGTTCCGAGTCCCTCGTCCCACCCCGATGAGACGCGCCCGATGCAGCTGCTGGAGCATCACTGCTAATTGTGGCTGGCGACCCACAGCAGCCGGGGAAGGTTTGTGGCTGGGCCATGCCTGAGCCCTGAGCTAATTCCCCGCAGCACTGGGCCAGCGTCAGTCACCATGGGACTCTGGTGTCCCCATGGGAGCATCCCTGCCTGTCCTGCTCCCACTCCCTGTGGGTTTAATGCCTCGTCTTGTTTCTCTTCTTTTTTCCTCGTAGCTGGAGGTTTGACAATAGCCAGTGTGAATGCTGTTTGATCTTAACAACTGCTTTTCTTTTTTGTTTCAGTGTAATATTAAATGCTTTTGAGTCTAGTGAACAAAGCACTTTGCTTGCTCGATCTCTGTGACGCTTCCCTCCTCTCGTTTTATTGCAGCATCAGCAGCATTAGCATATGACAGTCCTGTGTCCTTTTCCCCAGCAACCTCACTGCACTTCTTGGATCACTTTTAATTTCATACTCCCTGAATCAGCTCTCCAGGCTACTCCTGACTGGAATCCCTCCCTGCTGACAACTGCACCCCAGGACTGTCCCCATCAGGAGCCTGGCACCCATCCAGCAGAGCTGGGGATCCCCTGGCAGTGGCTGTGCAGTCGGGCTGGCAGACAGTTAAAACATCCCCTTACAGGGGAAAAGTCACCCCTTTTTACAACCTCCTTGAGTCACTGCACATCCTCATTGTTTGTGTTAAAGTCTGGTACGCTCCATCTCATGGGACAGCTCGTCGACCAGGCACAGGCACCCAAAGTAATTTTCCATTGAGGCCACAGCCATATACATTTACTCATCATATTTTCCGCTGCCCATTGAAAAAAAAAAAAAAAAGGTTAGTGTCATGATTGCCAGCACTGCTCTCAGAGAGAGAGGTTTAATGCTGTATCGGTCCACCCAGGTGCACAGACGAGGTGGAGGGTGCTGCATGAAAATCTTCCTGCCCCAGGGCTGCCCCATTGGAAGGTTTATGAAGCCGTGGGCCACAGTGAGTGATGAGGAAGCGAATGAGCTAATTTCTCAAGTTCAGCTGCATAAGACACAGAGGCCAGTTCTCCCTGTTGATGGTGGCATCCCGAGGGTGCCAGAGGAGCCCTGGGCCACCACGGGGCCCTGGCAGGAGGCACAGCACAGGACACACACCACTGCCACCGCTCCTGCTGCTCAGCTGAGAGCTGGAAGAGAAACACATGAGGATTTCCCAGGCTTTGCTGCTGCTCATCAGACCAGCAAAGCCCTGGCAGAGCATCAGTCCCACCTGCAACTTCACAGAGCTGTTTCTGGCAGGGGTCGAGAAGGGGAAAGCGGAGGTACCTGCTTTTATGGACTTTGGAAACTCATAAAACCTTTGGTGGAGTTCTGGGGGAAGGCTTTGAGGCCGCCCTGGTCCAACCCACAGGCTCCCAGGTACAGGGGCTGCCTCCTCTTGCCTTGCTGCAGCTCTTCTTTTTGGTGGGCGCGATGCTTTATTGCTCTCAGTGTCCACCAAAGCAAATGGGAGGCAGTTACCGGAGCCCGTGATACCGGCGCAATAAACCCCAAGCCCCTGCTCCCCTCTGCAAGCCACGCCGCTGACACAAGCCCCTGTTTCTCTGGGTGACAGAGCAAACAAAAGCAGAAGGTTTCGTGTCTGACAGTCACAGCAGGGTGACTCACAGGGCAGCAATTCTGCCCATCCTCACCCTGCTGCTGCTGGGCAAGGACATACCCATGGTGGATTCCTGAGGCTTTGTGTGCCACCCTCCCCATGGCCCCCCAGCACCACACTGAAACCATCACCCCGAGACAGGTGTCAGGTCTAGCTGTGAATCAGTCCAGGGTGTGGGGGGTTGTCATGATGTCCCACGTCCCCATGCCCAGGGCTGGGCCACCTAAATCTTCCTGTCCCTGTGGTCTCTGGGACTCTGGTTTCTGCCCCCCAATGTGACAGTGGTGCCACCCGCAGTGTGGTTATGTCACTGGGATCCTGCTTGATTTGAGCAATCACTGTGGTGCCTGAAGACCACAGCCCAAGACAAGGCAGCTCTCCTGGCCCTTGAGAAGCGCCAGCATGCGAGGCAAATCCTGCAAAAGGTTTTTCTCAGTTACAAAGGCAATTGCTTATCAAAGTGGCAAATGTTCCTGCTCCCTGTTGAAGCCCCTGTTATATCATGAGCATTTAAAGGCATATGCTTTCCATACATCCTATAACTATGTCTGGGAATGAGTAGGTTTGCATGCAACTGGAGTTCCCTGGACTGCAGGGGAGTTAGAAAAGACAGACAGAGAGGTGAGCCTTGATATTTATGTCCAAAGAAGAACCTAATTTAAATGTTTCCAAATTCAGACCTAACTAACAAAATGAAGATGTTTTGTCCTGCCAGTAGATCCCCAGATCCATGTATATCTTACAGCTGCGTTTTCTAAACAAGGGACCCAACTCCCCACCATGAGCACCCAAGCTGCTGCCACCACCAGCCCACCAGCGCAGGGGGTCCCAGCCACCGCTGGGCAACCCCTTCCTGTAGTGCTACCAGCTCCTGCTGCAGCAGCTCCAGCCTAGGGCCTTCACATTCCCAAATTCACAACGGAGAGACAGAGAATAAACTTTTGAAAGTCCTTTTTGCCTTCCCTCCAGGCTATGAACTGATTAACTGCTGCGGGGCCATATCCAAACACCAACCAAGGGCTGCGAGCCTTGGCTGCGCTCCTCCACGGTGCCTCCCTGCTGTGCACTGCCTGGCCAGGATGGGGGAACGAGGAGGGGACATGAGGACCTTCTTGCATGCAGTCTGTGCCTGCTCTCTGCTAAGACTAATGAGAAAACCAAGTGGGGGAAGTGAATTTACGAATCTCTGCAGTGGGAGCTGAACGGAGACCTGCTGACTTCATCTCTGACCAGTGCCAGCCAGTCCTGACCAGGGCTGGCCACTGGAAGAGCTGCTCACAGCACCCGGAGCCATCCAGACCTCTCTCGTCTGCTGCCAACACAGTGAAGAAACCCCCCCATGAGATGAGAGGAGGCCTGCCAGCCCGCTCTGATGCCTTCGAATTCTCGCAATAGCCAGCGGGAACTGCAATTAACGTCTGCTGCAATTTCTTCATTATCATAATGACAGTGCTCAGCAAAATATACGGGAGACATTGACGGTGACGCCCAGATGCTGGAACCATACGATGCCACATGGAAAATCATGGTGTGGTATAAAAACTAGGCTTTTATATGGTACAGCTGCCTCTGCATAATGCCCTTGTAATTTATCAGTGTACAGCATCTGGTTCTTTGCTGTCATTCTTCGACTTTCAGACAACCATAATCTCAAGTGTCTTAATAATAACACAGACCTGCCAGACAGGGGAGGAGGCAAGATGGGAAGGGGGTGGGGAGCAAAATTGATTCTTTTGTGCTGTTCATCCCAAATTAGAGGGGAAAACCTGAAAAAGAGTAAGTCTGGTGGGGGACTGGGAATGCTGGAGGGGCAAGAAGGGTGAGGGATGCTGGAGGAGGGGCTGGGACTGCACAGCAGGTCCTGGAAGACCCTGCCCGAGGGGACACATTGCAGAAGCCATCGCTTTGGTATTCAGGCCTGGAAGAGCTTCCAGGCATCTGCTCTTTCTGAGGCGAATTTCCCTTTGTAGGTTTAATGAAAACCATTTGGCTGAGCCTGCAATTTGAGTGTGTGTGCACAGCAGTGGTGCAGTGCTGGCCCCGCAGCCCGGCGTGGGGTGCCACCATGGCAAACCGGGCTCAGCCACCAGCCCCAGAGCTGTGCGGGCTGAAGGGACAATGCTGGCTCCTGCAGTGCCTGCCTGGGAAAAAAAAACACTACAAGGATCTGAGGCAGGAGCTTTGCCCTTGGAGCTTTGCAGCCGCACTGCCGGGTGGTTGTAAGGCT
>NW_027288741.1:0-37585 GCF_037038585.1 Patagioenas fasciata
ACTGGAGCAGGCAGACACAGCCAACGCACATCAAGTGTCAAGAGACACGCTCTGCTGAGCTCAACGCTTGTGCAGATGCACATGTGCGACGAAGTCAACACACGTGCTTGTGGAGAGAAAGAAAGGGACTCCCAGGCGTGTGGAGCGACGGGGAGAAAGAGCGGGCGCTGAGGAACACAGTTTCAAACAGACTGTCTCCACACAAACAGGCACCTGTCTGCAGGTATCCTAGATCTTGATTCTTGAACTTGAGGAAACACGCGTCTGAGCAAAACTCCCAAACGCTTCCAGGAAAGACACAGGCTCTCCCACAAGCACACAAGTGTTTGCCCTCAGCTATAGATCAGGGACAAGCCTGTGAAGAGAAACCAAAGAGCTCGTCCGTCTTTCCCTCAATAGATGGGAGTAGGCGCGCTTGCGGATGTGTGCGTGTGTGTGGCCACGCGTTTGCTTAGGCATCAGTGTGTGAAAAGGTAGGTGCTTTTCTCTAGCTGCGTGTGCGTGCACGTGGTGCTGGGTGCACATCCCTGGGTGCTCGTGGAAAGGTTTCTGCATGGTTTTCGCTGAGGAATCGTGTGTGTGCACATGGACAAAGAGAAGGCGCAGCAACCAGGTTCCAGCGCCGAAGAAGGCAAAAGGCGAGGTTTCCGGCGCTATCTCCTTCTCTCCCCAGAGCTAGTCGCGCAAAGCAAGCCGCTAAGCCGGCGACCGGCAAGAGAGCTACAACGAAGCATGCCGAACGGAGAAAATAGCAGCAGCTCATCTGTTCACACCTTGTTTCTGCCATGTGCTTGAACGCCAAGACGTTCGCGCTTCTGTGAGATGAAAGACGTCCTTCTGCATATGTGGTTGCTCACACCGGTGCACTTGTTAGTGTATCCATTCAGTCCTGGGCTGCGGGGCATTCAGAAGTGGCTCTGTGGAGACGTCTGCATAGAGGCAGCTGTCAGAACACGCACACTCGATTGTTCACCAAAACATATGCAGACGCGTCCTTAGCCTGTAGATTTGGATGCACAGAGTTCCCTGTGTTCGCAAGAGACAAGGGAATCGCGTCTGTGCGCACAGAAGCAATAGCGGACCGTTTCCCTCGGAGTGAACGCGAAAGAGCCGTCTATATACTCGCAGACACGCGAACGTGCCTCAATGCGGTCACAGAGGCAGCAGCTTTTGCACAGATGCTCCTGGTGATTCTGGCACTTTCCAGGCACACTCCTGAAAGTCGCGCACACTGCTGTTCACTCGCTAAACGACCTCTTGGGAAACACGTCTCCGGTCGACGGACCGCTCAGATTGCTTCTCGTGTAACTGTGAACTGTGTCAGCGCAGGGAATCCGTCTCTGTTGAGCAGATGTCAATCCTGCCTCGCCTTTGCTTTGTTGCCTCTACCAAGATGATTTCCCGTTTCTCTCTTCACTGGAGCAGGCAGACACAGCCAACGCACATCAAGTGTCAAGAGACACGCTCTGCTGAGCTCAACGCTTGTGCAGATGCACATGTGCGACGAAGTCAACACACGTGCTTGTGGAGAGAAAGAAAGGGACTCCCAGGCGTGTGGAGCGACGGGGAGAAAGAGCGGGCGCTGAGGAACACAGTTTCAAACAGACTGTCTCCACACAAACAGGCACCTGTCTGCAGGTATCCTAGATCTTGATTCTTGAACTTGAGGAAACACGCGTCTGAGCAAAACTCCCAAACGCTTCCAGGAAAGACACAGGCTCTCCCACAAGCACACAAGTGTTTGCCCTCAGCTATAGATCAGGGACAAGCCTGTGAAGAGCAACCAAAGAGCTCGTCCGTCTTTCCCTCAATAGATGGGAGTAGGCGCGCTTGCGGATGTGTGCGTGTGTGTGGCCACGCGTTTGCTTAGGCATCAGTGTGTGAAAAGGTAGGTGCTTTTCTCTAGCTGCGTGTGCGTGCACGTGGTGCTGGGTGCACATCCCTGGGTGCTCGTGGAAAGGTTTCTGCATGGTTTTCGCTGAGGAATCGTGTGTGTGCACATGGACAAAGAGAAGGCGCAGCAACCAGGTTCCAGCGCCGAAGAAGGCAAAAGGCGAGGTTTCCGGCGCTATCTCCTTCTCTCCCCAGAGCTAGTCGCGCAAAGCAAGCCGCTAAGCCGGCGACCGGCAAGAGAGCTACAACGAAGCATGCCGAACGGAGAAAATAGCAGCAGCTCATCTGTTCACACCTTGTTTCTGCCATGTGCTTGAACGCCAAGACGTTCGCGCTTCTGTGAGATGAAAGACGTCCTTCTGCATATGTGGTTGCTCACACCGGTGCACTTGTTAGTGTATCCATTCAGTCCTGGGCTGCGGGGCATTCAGAAGTGGCTCTGTGGAGACGTCTGCATAGAGGCAGCTGTCAGAACACGCACACTCGATTGTTCACCAAAACATATGCAGACGCGTCCTTAGCCTGTAGATTTGGATGCACAGAGTTCCCTGTGTTCGCAAGAGACAAGGGAATCGCGTCTGTGCGCACAGAAGCAATAGCGGACCGTTTCCCTCGGAGTGAACGCGAAAGAGCCGTCTATATACTCGCAGACACGCGAACGTGCCTCAATGCGGTCACAGAGGCAGCAGCTTTTGCACAGATGCTCCTGGTGATTCTGGCACTTTCCAGGCACACTCCTGAAAGTCGCGCACACTGCTGTTCACTCGCTAAACGACCTCTTGGGAAACACGTCTCCGGTCGACGGACCGCTCAGATTGCTTCTCGTGTAACTGTGAACTGTGTCAGCGCAGGGAATCCGTCTCTGTTGAGCAGATGTCAATCCTGCCTCGCTTTTGCTTTGTTGCCTCTACCAAGATGATTTCCCGTTTCTCTCTTCACTGGAGCAGGCAGACACAGCCAACGCACATCAAGTGTCAAGAGACACGCTCTGCTGAGCTCAACGCTTGTGCAGATGCACATGTGCGACGAAGTCAACACACGTGCTTGTGGAGAGAAAGAAAGGGACTCCCAGGCGTGTGGAGCGACGGGGAGAAAGAGCGGGCGCTGAGGAACACAGTTTCAAACAGACTGTCTCCACACAAACAGGCACCTGTCTGCAGGTATCCTAGATCTTGATTCTTGAACTTGAGGAAACACGCGTCTGAGCAAAACTCCCAAACGCTTCCAGGAAAGACACAGGCTCTCCCACAAGCACACAAGTGTTTGCCCTCAGCTATAGATCAGGGACAAGCCTGTGAAGAGCAACCAAAGAGCTCGTCCGTCTTTCCCTCAATAGATGGGAGTAGGCGCGCTTGCGGATGTGTGCGTGTGTGTGGCCACGCGTTTGCTTAGGCATCAGTGTGTGAAAAGGTAGGTGCTTTTCTCTAGCTGCGTGTGCGTGCACGTGGTGCTGGGTGCACATCCCTGGGTGCTCGTGGAAAGGTTTCTGCATGGTTTTCGCTGAGGAATCGTGTGTGTGCACATGGACAAAGAGAAGGCGCAGCAACCAGGTTCCAGCGCCGAAGAAGGCAAAAGGCGAGGTTTCCGGCGCTATCTCCTTCTCTCCCCAGAGCTAGTCGCGCAAAGCAAGCCGCTAAGCCGGCGACCGGCAAGAGAGCTACAACGAAGCATGCCGAACGGAGAAAATAGCAGCAGCTCATCTGTTCACACCTTGTTTCTGCCATGTGCTTGAACGCCAAGACGTTCGCGCTTCTGTGAGATGAAAGACGTCCTTCTGCATATGTGGTTGCTCACACCGGTGCACTTGTTAGTGTATCCATTCAGTCCTGGGCTGCGGGGCATTCAGAAGTGGCTCTGTGGAGACGTCTGCATAGAGGCAGCTGTCAGAACACGCACACTCGATTGTTCACCAAAACATATGCAGACGCGTCCTTAGCCTGTAGATTTGGATGCACAGAGTTCCCTGTGTTCGCAAGAGACAAGGGAATCGCGTCTGTGCGCACAGAAGCAATAGCGGACCGTTTCCCTCGGAGTGAACGCGAAAGAGCCGTCTATATACTCGCAGACACGCGAACGTGCCTCAATGCGGTCACAGAGGCAGCAGCTTTTGCACAGATGCTCCTCGTGATTCTGGCACTTTCCAGGCACACTCCTGAAAGTCGCGCACACTGCTGTTCACTCGCTAAACGACCTCTTGGGAAACACGTCTCCGGTCGACGGACCGCTCAGATTGCTTCTCGTGTAACTGTGAACTGTGTCAGCGCAGGGAATCCGTCTCTGTTGAGCAGATGTCAATCCTGCCTCGCTTTTGCTTTGTTGCCTCTACCAAGATGATTTCCCGTTTCTCTCTTCACTGGAGCAGGCAGACACAGCCAACGCACATCAAGTGTCAAGAGACACGCTCTGCTGAGCTCAACGCTTGTGCAGATGCACATGTGCGACGAAGTCAACACACGTGCTTGTGGAGAGAAAGAAAGGGACTCCCAGGCGTGTGGAGCGACGGGGAGAAAGAGCGGGCGCTGAGGAGCACAGTTTCAAACAGACTGTCTCCACACAAACAGGCACCTGTCTGCAGGTATCCTAGATCTTGATTCTTGAACTTGAGGAAACACGCGTCTGAGCAAAACTCCCAAACGCTTCCAGGAAAGACACAGGCTCTCCCACAAGCACACAAGTGTTTGCCCTCAGCTATAGATCAGGGACAAGCCTGTGAAGAGCAACCAAAGAGCTCGTCCGTCTTTCTCTCAGTAGATGGGAGTAGGCGCGCTTGCGGATGTGTGCGTGTGTGTGGCCACGCGTTTGCTTAGGCATCAGTGTGTGAAAAGGTAGGTGCTTTTCTCTAGCTGCGTGTGCGTGCACGTGGTGCTGGGTGCACATCCCTGGGTGCTCGTGGAAAGGTTTCTGCATGGTTTTCGCTGAGGAATCGTGTGTGTGCACATGGACAAAGAGAAGGCGCAGCAACCAGGTTCCAGCGCCGAAGAAGGCAAAAGGCGAGGTTTCCGGCGCTATCTCCTTCTCTCCCCAGAGCTAGTCGCGCAAAGCAAGCCGCTAAGCCGGCGACCGGCAAGAGAGCTACAACGAAGCATGCCGAACGGAGAAAATAGCAGCAGCTCATCTGTTCACACCTTGTTTCTGCCATGTGCTTGAACGCCAAGACGTTCGCGCTTCTGTGAGATGAAAGACGTCCTTCTGCATATGTGGTTGCTCACACCGGTGCACTTGTTAGTGTATCCATTCAGTCCTGGGCTGCGGGGCATTCAGAAGTGGCTCTGTGGAGACGTCTGCATAGAGGCAGCTGTCAGAACACGCACACTCGATTGTTCACCAAAACATATGCAGACGCGTCCTTAGCCTGTAGATTTGGATGCACAGAGTTTCCTGTGTTCGCAAGAGACAAGGGAATCGCGTCTGTGCGCACAGAAGCAATAGCGGACCGTTTCCCTCGGAGTGAACGCGAAAGAGCCGTCTATATACTCGCAGACACGCGAACGTGCCTCAATGCGGTCACAGAGGCAGCAGCTTTTGCACAGATGCTCCTGGTGATTCTGGCACTTTCCAGGCACACTCCTGAAAGTCGCGCACACTGCTGTTCACTCGCTAAACGACCTCTTGGGAAACACGTCTCCGGTCGACGGACCGCTCAGATTGCTTCTCGTGTAACTGTGAACTGTGTCAGCGCAGGGAATCCGTCTCTGTTGAGCAGATGTCAATCCTGCCTCGCCTTTGCTTTGTTGCCTCTACCAAGATGATTTCCCGTTTCTCTCTTCACTGGAGCAGGCAGACACAGCCAACGCACATCAAGTGTCAAGAGACACGCTCTGCTGAGCTCAACGCT
The DNA here is from genome assembly GCF_037038585.1 of Patagioenas fasciata. Classification (NCBI taxonomy): domain Eukaryota; kingdom Metazoa; phylum Chordata; class Aves; order Columbiformes; family Columbidae; genus Patagioenas; species Patagioenas fasciata. The sequence goes on from NW_027288741.1 coordinate 5,729, forward strand.
TGTGCAGATGCACATGTGCGACGAAGTCAACACACGTGCTTGTGGAGAGAAAGAAAGGGACTCCCAGGCGTGTGGAGCGACGGGGAGAAAGAGCGGGCGCTGAGGAACACAGTTTCAAACAGACTGTCTCCACACAAACAGGCACCTGTCTGCAGGTATCCTAGATCTTGATTCTTGAACTTGAGGAAACACGCGTCTGAGCAAAACTCCCAAACGCTTCCAGGAAAGACACAGGCTCTCCCACAAGCACACAAGTGTTTGCCCTCAGCTATAGATCAGGGACAAGCCTGTGAAGAGCAACCAAAGAGCTCGTCCGTCTTTCCCTCAATAGATGGGAGTAGGCGCGCTTGCGGATGTGTGCGTGTGTGTGGCCACGCGTTTGCTTAGGCATCAGTGTGTGAAAAGGTAGGTGCTTTTCTCTAGCTGCGTGTGCGTGCACGTGGTGCTGGGTGCACATCCCTGGGTGCTCGTGGAAAGGTTTCTGCATGGTTTTCGCTGAGGAATCGTGTGTGTGCACATGGACAAAGAGAAGGCGCAGCAACCAGGTTCCAGCGCCGAAGAAGGCAAAAGGCGAGGTTTCCGGCGCTATCTCCTTCTCTCCCCAGAGCTAGTCGCGCAAAGCAAGCCGCTAAGCCGGCGACCGGCAAGAGAGCTACAACGAAGCATGCCGAACGGAGAAAATAGCAGCAGCTCATCTGTTCACACCTTGTTTCTGCCATGTGCTTGAACGCCAAGACGTTCGCGCTTCTGTGAGATGAAAGACGTCCTTCTGCATATGTGGTTGCTCACACCGGTGCACTTGTTAGTGTATCCATTCAGTCCTGGGCTGCGGGGCATTCAGAAGTGGCTCTGTGGAGACGTCTGCATAGAGGCAGCTGTCAGAACACGCACACTCGATTGTTCACCAAAACATATGCAGACGCGTCCTTAGCCTGTAGATTTGGATGCACAGAGTTCCCTGTGTTCGCAAGAGACAAGGGAATCGCGTCTGTGCGCACAGAAGCAATAGCGGACCGTTTCCCTCGGAGTGAACGCGAAAGAGCCGTCTATATACTCGCAGACACGCGAACGTGCCTCAATGCGGTCACAGAGGCAGCAGCTTTTGCACAGATGCTCCTCGTGATTCTGGCACTTTCCAGGCACACTCCTGAAAGTCGCGCACACTGCTGTTCACTCGCTAAACGACCTCTTGGGAAACACGTCTCCGGTCGACGGACCGCTCAGATTGCTTCTCGTGTAACTGTGAACTGTGTCAGCGCAGGGAATCCGTCTCTGTTGAGCAGATGTCAATCCTGCCTCGCTTTTGCTTTGTTGCCTCTACCAAGATGATTTCCCGTTTCTCTCTTCACTGGAGCAGGCAGACACAGCCAACGCACATCAAGTGTCAAGAGACACGCTCTGCTGAGCTCAACGCTTGTGCAGATGCACATGTGCGACGAAGTCAACACACGTGCTTGTGGAGAGAAAGAAAGGGACTCCCAGGCGTGTGGAGCGACGGGGAGAAAGAGCGGGCGCTGAGGAGCACAGTTTCAAACAGACTGTCTCCACACAAACAGGCACCTGTCTGCAGGTATCCTAGATCTTGATTCTTGAACTTGAGGAAACACGCGTCTGAGCAAAACTCCCAAACGCTTCCAGGAAAGACACAGGCTCTCCCACAAGCACACAAGTGTTTGCCCTCAGCTATAGATCAGGGACAAGCCTGTGAAGAGCAACCAAAGAGCTCGTCCGTCTTTCTCTCAGTAGATGGGAGTAGGCGCGCTTGCGGATGTGTGCGTGTGTGTGGCCACGCGTTTGCTTAGGCATCAGTGTGTGAAAAGGTAGGTGCTTTTCTCTAGCTGCGTGTGCGTGCACGTGGTGCTGGGTGCACATCCCTGGGTGCTCGTGGAAAGGTTTCTGCATGGTTTTCGCTGAGGAATCGTGTGTGTGCACATGGACAAAGAGAAGGCGCAGCAACCAGGTTCCAGCGCCGAAGAAGGCAAAAGGCGAGGTTTCCGGCGCTATCTCCTTCTCTCCCCAGAGCTAGTCGCGCAAAGCAAGCCGCTAAGCCGGCGACCGGCAAGAGAGCTACAACGAAGCATGCCGAACGGAGAAAATAGCAGCAGCTCATCTGTTCACACCTTGTTTCTGCCATGTGCTTGAACGCCAAGACGTTCGCGCTTCTGTGAGATGAAAGACGTCCTTCTGCATATGTGGTTGCTCACACCGGTGCACTTGTTAGTGTATCCATTCAGTCCTGGGCTGCGGGGCATTCAGAAGTGGCTCTGTGGAGACGTCTGCATAGAGGCAGCTGTCAGAACACGCACACTCGATTGTTCACCAAAACATATGCAGACGCGTCCTTAGCCTGTAGATTTGGATGCACAGAGTTTCCTGTGTTCGCAAGAGACAAGGGAATCGCGTCTGTGCGCACAGAAGCAATAGCGGACCGTTTCCCTCGGAGTGAACGCGAAAGAGCCGTCTATATACTCGCAGACACGCGAACGTGCCTCAATGCGGTCACAGAGGCAGCAGCTTTTGCACAGATGCTCCTGGTGATTCTGGCACTTTCCAGGCACACTCCTGAAAGTCGCGCACACTGCTGTTCACTCGCTAAACGACCTCTTGGGAAACACGTCTCCGGTCGACGGACCGCTCAGATTGCTTCTCGTGTAACTGTGAACTGTGTCAGCGCAGGGAATCCGTCTCTGTTGAGCAGATGTCAATCCTGCCTCGCCTTTGCTTTGTTGCCTCTACCAAGATGATTTCCCGTTTCTCTCTTCACTGGAGCAGGCAGACACAGCCAACGCACATCAAGTGTCAAGAGACACGCTCTGCTGAGCTCAACGCTTGTGCAGATGCACATGTGCGACGAAGTCAACACACGTGCTTGTGGAGAGAAAGAAAGGGACTCCCAGGCGTGTGGAGCGACGGGGAGAAAGAGCGGGCGCTGAGGAACACAGTTTCAAACAGACTGTCTCCACACAAACAGGCACCTGTCTGCAGGTATCCTAGATCTTGATTCTTGAACTTGAGGAAACACGCGTCTGAGCAAAACTCCCAAACGCTTCCAGGAAAGACACAGGCTCTCCCACAAGCACACAAGTGTTTGCCCTCAGCTATAGATCAGGGACAAGCCTGTGAAGAGCAACCAAAGAGCTCGTCCGTCTTTCCCTCAATAGATGGGAGTAGGCGCGCTTGCGGATGTGTGCGTGTGTGTGGCCACGCGTTTGCTTAGGCATCAGTGTGTGAAAAGGTAGGTGCTTTTCTCTAGCTGCGTGTGCGTGCACGTGGTGCTGGGTGCACATCCCTGGGTGCTCGTGGAAAGGTTTCTGCATGGTTTTCGCTGAGGAATCGTGTGTGTGCACATGGACAAAGAGAAGGCGCAGCAACCAGGTTCCAGCGCCGAAGAAGGCAAAAGGCGAGGTTTCCGGCGCTATCTCCTTCTCTCCCCAGAGCTAGTCGCGCAAAGCAAGCCGCTAAGCCGGCGACCGGCAAGAGAGCTACAACGAAGCATGCCGAACGGAGAAAATAGCAGCAGCTCATCTGTTCACACCTTGTTTCTGCCATGTGCTTGAACGCCAAGACGTTCGCGCTTCTGTGAGATGAAAGACGTCCTTCTGCATATGTGGTTGCTCACACCGGTGCACTTGTTAGTGTATCCATTCAGTCCTGGGCTGCGGGGCATTCAGAAGTGGCTCTGTGGAGACGTCTGCATAGAGGCAGCTGTCAGAACACGCACACTCGATTGTTCACCAAAACATATGCAGACGCGTCCTTAGCCTGTAGATTTGGATGCACAGAGTTCCCTGTGTTCGCAAGAGACAAGGGAATCGCGTCTGTGCGCACAGAAGCAATAGCGGACCGTTTCCCTCGGAGTGAACGCGAAAGAGCCGTCTATATACTCGCAGACACGCGAACGTGCCTCAATGCGGTCACAGAGGCAGCAGCTTTTGCACAGATGCTCCTGGTGATTCTGGCACTTTCCAGGCACACTCCTGAAAGTCGCGCACACTGCTGTTCACTCGCTAAACGACCTCTTGGGAAACACGTCTCCGGTCGACGGACCGCTCAGATTGCTTCTCGTGTAACTGTGAACTGTGTCAGCGCAGGGAATCCGTCTCTGTTGAGCAGATGTCAATCCTGCCTCGCTTTTGCTTTGTTGCCTCTACCAAGATGATTTCCCGTTTCTCTCTTCACTGGAGCAGGCAGACACAGCCAACGCACATCAAGTGTCAAGAGACACGCTCTGCTGAGCTCAACGCTTGTGCAGATGCACATGTGCGACGAAGTCAACACACGTGCTTGTGGAGAGAAAGAAAGGGACTCCCAGGCGTGTGGAGCGACGGGGAGAAAGAGCGGGCGCTGAGGAACACAGTTTCAAACAGACTGTCTCCACACAAACAGGCACCTGTCTGCAGGTATCCTAGATCTTGATTCTTGAACTTGAGGAAACACGCGTCTGAGCAAAACTCCCAAACGCTTCCAGGAAAGACACAGGCTCTCCCACAAGCACACAAGTGTTTGCCCTCAGCTATAGATCAGGGACAAGCCTGTGAAGAGCAACCAAAGAGCTCGTCCGTCTTTCCCTCAATAGATGGGAGTAGGCGCGCTTGCGGATGTGTGCGTGTGTGTGGCCACGCGTTTGCTTAGGCATCAGTGTGTGAAAAGGTAGGTGCTTTTCTCTAGCTGCGTGTGCGTGCACGTGGTGCTGGGTGCACATCCCTGGGTGCTCGTGGAAAGGTTTCTGCATGGTTTTCGCTGAGGAATCGTGTGTGTGCACATGGACAAAGAGAAGGCGCAGCAACCAGGTTCCAGCGCCGAAGAAGGCAAAAGGCGAGGTTTCCGGCGCTATCTCCTTCTCTCCCCAGAGCTAGTCGCGCAAAGCAAGCCGCTAAGCCGGCGACCGGCAAGAGAGCTACAACGAAGCATGCCGAACGGAGAAAATAGCAGCAGCTCATCTGTTCACACCTTGTTTCTGCCATGTGCTTGAACGCCAAGACGTTCGCGCTTCTGTGAGATGAAAGACGTCCTTCTGCATATGTGGTTGCTCACACCGGTGCACTTGTTAGTGTATCCATTCAGTCCTGGGCTGCGGGGCATTCAGAAGTGGCTCTGTGGAGACGTCTGCATAGAGGCAGCTGTCAGAACACGCACACTCGATTGTTCACCAAAACATATGCAGACGCGTCCTTAGCCTGTAGATTTGGATGCACAGAGTTCCCTGTGTTCGCAAGAGACAAGGGAATCGCGTCTGTGCGCACAGAAGCAATAGCGGACCGTTTCCCTCGGAGTGAACGCGAAAGAGCCGTCTATATACTCGCAGACACGCGAACGTGCCTCAATGCGGTCACAGAGGCAGCAGCTTTTGCACAGATGCTCCTGGTGATTCTGGCACTTTCCAGGCACACTCCTGAAAGTCGCGCACACTGCTGTTCACTCGCTAAACGACCTCTTGGGAAACACGTCTCCGGTCGACGGACCGCTCAGATTGCTTCTCGTGTAACTGTGAACTGTGTCAGCGCAGGGAATCCGTCTCTGTTGAGCAGATGTCAATCCTGCCTCGCTTTTGCTTTGTTGCCTCTACCAAGATGATTTCCCGTTTCTCTCTTCACTGGAGCAGGCAGACACAGCCAACGCACATCAAGTGTCAAGAGACACGCTCTGCTGAGCTCAACGCTTGTGCAGATGCACATGTGCGACGAAGTCAACACACGTGCTTGTGGAGAGAAAGAAAGGGACTCCCAGGCGTGTGGAGCGACGGGGAGAAAGAGCGGGCGCTGAGGAACACAGTTTCAAACAGACTGTCTCCACACAAACAGGCACCTGTCTGCAGGTATCCTAGATCTTGATTCTTGAACTTGAGGAAACACGCGTCTGAGCAAAACTCCCAAACGCTTCCAGGAAAGACACAGGCTCTCCCACAAGCACACAAGTGTTTGCCCTCAGCTATAGATCAGGGACAAGCCTGTGAAGAGCAACCAAAGAGCTCGTCCGTCTTTCCCTCAATAGATGGGAGTAGGCGCGCTTGCGGATGTGTGCGTGTGTGTGGCCACGCGTTTGCTTAGGCATCAGTGTGTGAAAAGGTAGGTGCTTTTCTCTAGCTGCGTGTGCGTGCACGTGGTGCTGGGTGCACATCCCTGGGTGCTCGTGGAAAGGTTTCTGCATGGTTTTCGCTGAGGAATCGTGTGTGTGCACATGGACAAAGAGAAGGCGCAGCAACCAGGTTCCAGCGCCGAAGAAGGCAAAAGGCGAGGTTTCCGGCGCTATCTCCTTCTCTCCCCAGAGCTAGTCGCGCAAAGCAAGCCGCTAAGCCGGCGACCGGCAAGAGAGCTACAACGAAGCATGCCGAACGGAGAAAATAGCAGCAGCTCATCTGTTCACACCTTGTTTCTGCCATGTGCTTGAACGCCAAGACGTTCGCGCTTCTGTGAGATGAAAGACGTCCTTCTGCATATGTGGTTGCTCACACCGGTGCACTTGTTAGTGTATCCATTCAGTCCTGGGCTGCGGGGCATTCAGAAGTGGCTCTGTGGAGACGTCTGCATAGAGGCAGCTGTCAGAACACGCACACTCGATTGTTCACCAAAACATATGCAGACGCGTCCTTAGCCTGTAGATTTGGATGCACAGAGTTCCCTGTGTTCGCAAGAGACAAGGGAATCGCGTCTGTGCGCACAGAAGCAATAGCGGACCGTTTCCCTCGGAGTGAACGCGAAAGAGCCGTCTATATACTCGCAGACACGCGAACGTGCCTCAATGCGGTCACAGAGGCAGCAGCTTTTGCACAGATGCTCCTGGTGATTCTGGCACTTTCCAGGCACACTCCTGAAAGTCGCGCACACTGCTGTTCACTCGCTAAACGACCTCTTGGGAAACACGTCTCCGGTCGACGGACCGCTCAGATTGCTTCTCGTGTAACTGTGAACTGTGTCAGCGCAGGGAATCCGTCTCTGTTGAGCAGATGTCAATCCTGCCTCGCTTTTGCTTTGTTGCCTCTACCAAGATGATTTCCCGTTTCTCTCTTCACTGGAGCAGGCAGACACAGCCAACGCACATCAAGTGTCAAGAGACACGCTCTGCTGAGCTCAACGCTTGTGCAGATGCACATGTGCGACGAAGTCAACACACGTGCTTGTGGAGAGAAAGAAAGGGACTCCCAGGCGTGTGGAGCGACGGGGAGAAAGAGCGGGCGCTGAGGAACACAGTTTCAAACAGACTGTCTCCACACAAACAGGCACCTGTCTGCAGGTATCCTAGATCTTGATTCTTGAACTTGAGGAAACACGCGTCTGAGCAAAACTCCCAAACGCTTCCAGGAAAGACACAGGCTCTCCCACAAGCACACAAGTGTTTGCCCTCAGCTATAGATCAGGGACAAGCCTGTGAAGAGCAACCAAAGAGCTCGTCCGTCTTTCCCTCAATAGATGGGAGTAGGCGCGCTTGCGGATGTGTGCGTGTGTGTGGCCACGCGTTTGCTTAGGCATCAGTGTGTGAAAAGGTAGGTGCTTTTCTCTAGCTGCGTGTGCGTGCACGTGGTGCTGGGTGCACATCCCTGGGTGCTCGTGGAAAGGTTTCTGCATGGTTTTCGCTGAGGAATCGTGTGTGTGCACATGGACAAAGAGAAGGCGCAGCAACCAGGTTCCAGCGCCGAAGAAGGCAAAAGGCGAGGTTTCCGGCGCTATCTCCTTCTCTCCCCAGAGCTAGTCGCGCAAAGCAAGCCGCTAAGCCGGCGACCGGCAAGAGAGCTACAACGAAGCATGCCGAACGGAGAAAATAGCAGCAGCTCATCTGTTCACACCTTGTTTCTGCCATGTGCTTGAACGCCAAGACGTTCGCGCTTCTGTGAGATGAAAGACGTCCTTCTGCATATGTGGTTGCTCACACCGGTGCACTTGTTAGTGTATCCATTCAGTCCTGGGCTGCGGGGCATTCAGAAGTGGCTCTGTGGAGACGTCTGCATAGAGGCAGCTGTCAGAACACGCACACTCGATTGTTCACCAAAACATATGCAGACGCGTCCTTAGCCTGTAGATTTGGATGCACAGAGTTCCCTGTGTTCGCAAGAGACAAGGGAATCGCGTCTGTGCGCACAGAAGCAATAGCGGACCGTTTCCCTCGGAGTGAACGCGAAAGAGCCGTCTATATACTCGCAGACACGCGAACGTGCCTCAATGCGGTCACAGAGGCAGCAGCTTTTGCACAGATGCTCCTGGTGATTCTGGCACTTTCCAGGCACACTCCTGAAAGTCGCGCACACTGCTGTTCACTCGCTAAACGACCTCTTGGGAAACACGTCTCCGGTCGACGGACCGCTCAGATTGCTTCTCGTGTAACTGTGAACTGTGTCAGCGCAGGGAATCCGTCTCTGTTGAGCAGATGTCAATCCTGCCTCGCTTTTGCTTTGTTGCCTCTACCAAGATGATTTCCCGTTTCTCTCTTCACTGGAGCAGGCAGACACAGCCAACGCACATCAAGTGTCAAGAGACACGCTCTGCTGAGCTCAACGCTTGTGCAGATGCACATGTGCGACGAAGTCAACACACGTGCTTGTGGAGAGAAAGAAAGGGACTCCCAGGCGTGTGGAGCGACGGGGAGAAAGAGCGGGCGCTGAGGAACACAGTTTCAAACAGACTGTCTCCACACAAACAGGCACCTGTCTGCAGGTATCCTAGATCTTGATTCTTGAACTTGAGGAAACACGCGTCTGAGCAAAACTCCCAAACGCTTCCAGGAAAGACACAGGCTCTCCCACAAGCACACAAGTGTTTGCCCTCAGCTATAGATCAGGGACAAGCCTGTGAAGAGCAACCAAAGAGCTCGTCCGTCTTTCCCTCAATAGATGGGAGTAGGCGCGCTTGCGGATGTGTGCGTGTGTGTGGCCACGCGTTTGCTTAGGCATCAGTGTGTGAAAAGGTAGGTGCTTTTCTCTAGCTGCGTGTGCGTGCACGTGGTGCTGGGTGCACATCCCTGGGTGCTCGTGGAAAGGTTTCTGCATGGTTTTCGCTGAGGAATCGTGTGTGTGCACATGGACAAAGAGAAGGCGCAGCAACCAGGTTCCAGCGCCGAAGAAGGCAAAAGGCGAGGTTTCCGGCGCTATCTCCTTCTCTCCCCAGAGCTAGTCGCGCAAAGCAAGCCGCTAAGCCGGCGACCGGCAAGAGAGCTACAACGAAGCATGCCGAACGGAGAAAATAGCAGCAGCTCATCTGTTCACACCTTGTTTCTGCCATGTGCTTGAACGCCAAGACGTTCGCGCTTCTGTGAGATGAAAGACGTCCTTCTGCATATGTGGTTGCTCACACCGGTGCACTTGTTAGTGTATCCATTCAGTCCTGGGCTGCGGGGCATTCAGAAGTGGCTCTGTGGAGACGTCTGCATAGAGGCAGCTGTCAGAACACGCACACTCGATTGTTCACCAAAACATATGCAGACGCGTCCTTAGCCTGTAGATTTGGATGCACAGAGTTCCCTGTGTTCGCAAGAGACAAGGGAATCGCGTCTGTGCGCACAGAAGCAATAGCGGACCGTTTCCCTCGGAGTGAACGCGAAAGAGCCGTCTATATACTCGCAGACACGCGAACGTGCCTCAATGCGGTCACAGAGGCAGCAGCTTTTGCACAGATGCTCCTGGTGATTCTGGCACTTTCCAGGCACACTCCTGAAAGTCGCGCACACTGCTGTTCACTCGCTAAACGACCTCTTGGGAAACACGTCTCCGGTCGACGGACCGCTCAGATTGCTTCTCGTGTAACTGTGAACTGTGTCAGCGCAGGGAATCCGTCTCTGTTGAGCAGATGTCAATCCTGCCTCGCTTTTGCTTTGTTGCCTCTACCAAGATGATTTCCCGTTTCTCTCTTCACTGGAGCAGGCAGACACAGCCAACGCACATCAAGTGTCAAGAGACACGCTCTGCTGAGCTCAACGCTTGTGCAGATGCACATGTGCGACGAAGTCAACACACGTGCTTGTGGAGAGAAAGAAAGGGACTCCCAGGCGTGTGGAGCGACGGGGAGAAAGAGCGGGCGCTGAGGAACACAGTTTCAAACAGACTGTCTCCACACAAACAGGCACCTGTCTGCAGGTATCCTAGATCTTGATTCTTGAACTTGAGGAAACACGCGTCTGAGCAAAACTCCCAAACGCTTCCAGGAAAGACACAGGCTCTCCCACAAGCACACAAGTGTTTGCCCTCAGCTATAGATCAGGGACAAGCCTGTGAAGAGCAACCAAAGAGCTCGTCCGTCTTTCCCTCAATAGATGGGAGTAGGCGCGCTTGCGGATGTGTGCGTGTGTGTGGCCACGCGTTTGCTTAGGCATCAGTGTGTGAAAAGGTAGGTGCTTTTCTCTAGCTGCGTGTGCGTGCACGTGGTGCTGGGTGCACATCCCTGGGTGCTCGTGGAAAGGTTTCTGCATGGTTTTCGCTGAGGAATCGTGTGTGTGCACATGGACAAAGAGAAGGCGCAGCAACCAGGTTCCAGCGCCGAAGAAGGCAAAAGGCGAGGTTTCCGGCGCTATCTCCTTCTCTCCCCAGAGCTAGTCGCGCAAAGCAAGCCGCTAAGCCGGCGACCGGCAAGAGAGCTACAACGAAGCATGCCGAACGGAGAAAATAGCAGCAGCTCATCTGTTCACACCTTGTTTCTGCCATGTGCTTGAACGCCAAGACGTTCGCGCTTCTGTGAGATGAAAGACGTCCTTCTGCATATGTGGTTGCTCACACCGGTGCACTTGTTAGTGTATCCATTCAGTCCTGGGCTGCGGGGCATTCAGAAGTGGCTCTGTGGAGACGTCTGCATAGAGGCAGCTGTCAGAACACGCACACTCGATTGTTCACCAAAACATACGCAGACGCGTCCTTAGCCTGTAGATTTGGATGCACAGAGTTCCCTGTGTTCGCAAGAGACAAGGGAATCGCGTCTGTGCGCACAGAAGCAATAGCGGACCGTTTCCCTCGGAGTGAACGCGAAAGAGCCGTCTATATACTCGCAGACACGCGAACGTGCCTCAATGCGGTCACAGAGGCAGCAGCTTTTGCACAGATGCTCCTGGTGATTCTGGCACTTTCCAGGCACACTCCTGAAAGTCGCGCACACTGCTGTTCACTCGCTAAACGACCTCTTGGGAAACACGTCTCCGGTCGACGGACCGCTCAGATTGCTTCTCGTGTAACTGTGAACTGTGTCAGCGCAGGGAATCCGTCTCTGTTGAGCAGATGTCAATCCTGCCTCGCCTTTGCTTTGTTGCCTCTACCAAGATGATTTCCCGTTTCTCTCTTCACTGGAGCAGGCAGACACAGCCAACGCACATCAAGTGTCAAGAGACACGCTCTGCTGAGCTCAACGCTTGTGCAGATGCACATGTGCGACGAAGTCAACACACGTGCTTGTGGAGAGAAAGAAAGGGACTCCCAGGCGTGTGGAGCGACGGGGAGAAAGAGCGGGCGCTGAGGAGCACAGTTTCAAACAGACTGTCTCCACACAAACAGGCACCTGTCTGCAGGTATCCTAGATCTTGATTCTTGAACTTGAGGAAACACGCGTCTGAGCAAAACTCCCAAACGCTTCCAGGAAAGACACAGGCTCTCCCACAAGCACACAAGTGTTTGCCCTCAGCTATAGATCAGGGACAAGCCTGTGAAGAGCAACCAAAGAGCTCGTCCGTCTTTCTCTCAGTAGATGGGAGTAGGCGCGCTTGCGGATGTGTGCGTGTGTGTGGCCACGCGTTTGCTTAGGCATCAGTGTGTGAAAAGGTAGGTGCTTTTCTCTAGCTGCGTGTGCGTGCACGTGGTGCTGGGTGCACATCCCTGGGTGCTCGTGGAAAGGTTTCTGCATGGTTTTCGCTGAGGAATCGTGTGTGTGCACATGGACAAAGAGAAGGCGCAGCAACCAGGTTCCAGCGCCGAAGAAGGCAAAAGGCGAGGTTTCCGGCGCTATCTCCTTCTCTCCCCAGAGCTAGTCGCGCAAAGCAAGCCGCTAAGCCGGCGACCGGCAAGAGAGCTACAACGAAGCATGCCGAACGGAGAAAATAGCAGCAGCTCATCTGTTCACACCTTGTTTCTGCCATGTGCTTGAACGCCAAGACGTTCGCGCTTCTGTGAGATGAAAGACGTCCTTCTGCATATGTGGTTGCTCACACCGGTGCACTTGTTAGTGTATCCATTCAGTCCTGGGCTGCGGGGCATTCAGAAGTGGCTCTGTGGAGACGTCTGCATAGAGGCAGCTGTCAGAACACGCACACTCGATTGTTCACCAAAACATATGCAGACGCGTCCTTAGCCTGTAGATTTGGATGCACAGAGTTCCCTGTGTTCGCAAGAGACAAGGGAATCGCGTCTGTGCGCACAGAAGCAATAGCGGACCGTTTCCCTCGGAGTGAACGCGAAAGAGCCGTCTATATACTCGCAGACACGTGAACGTGCCTCAATGCGGTCACAGAGGCAGCAGCTTTTGCACAGATGCTCCTGGTGATTCTGGCACTTTCCAGGCACACTCCTGAAAGTCGCGCACACTGCTGTTCACTCGCTAAACGACCTCTTGGGAAACACGTCTCCGGTCGACGGACCGCTCAGATTGCTTCTCGTGTAACTGTGAACTGTGTCAGCGCAGGGAATCCGTCTCTGTTGAGCAGATGTCAATCCTGCCTCGCTTTTGCTTTGTTGCCTCTACCAAGATGATTTCCCGTTTCTCTCTTCACTGGAGCAGGCAGACACAGCCAACGCACATCAAGTGTCAAGAGACACGCTCTGCTGAGCTCAACGCTTGTGCAGATGCACATGTGCGACGAAGTCAACACACGTGCTTGTGGAGAGAAAGAAAGGGACTCCCAGGCGTGTGGAGCGACGGGGAGAAAGAGCGGGCGCTGAGGAACACAGTTTCAAACAGACTGTCTCCACACAAACAGGCACCTGTCTGCAGGTATCCTAGATCTTGATTCTTGAACTTGAGGAAACACGCGTCTGAGCAAAACTCCCAAACGCTTCCAGGAAAGACACAGGCTCTCCCACAAGCACACAAGTGTTTGCCCTCAGCTATAGATCAGGGACAAGCCTGTGAAGAGCAACCAAAGAGCTCGTCCGTCTTTCCCTCAATAGATGGGAGTAGGCGCGCTTGCGGATGTGTGCGTGTGTGTGGCCACGCGTTTGCTTAGGCATCAGTGTGTGAAAAGGTAGGTGCTTTTCTCTAGCTGCGTGTGCGTGCACGTGGTGCTGGGTGCACATCCCTGGGTGCTCGTGGAAAGGTTTCTGCATGGTTTTCGCTGAGGAATCGTGTGTGTGCACATGGACAAAGAGAAGGCGCAGCAACCAGGTTCCAGCGCCGAAGAAGGCAAAAGGCGAGGTTTCCGGCGCTATCTCCTTCTCTCCCCAGAGCTAGTCGCGCAAAGCAAGCCGCTAAGCCGGCGACCGGCAAGAGAGCTACAACGAAGCATGCCGAACGGAGAAAATAGCAGCAGCTCATCTGTTCACACCTTGTTTCTGCCATGTGCTTGAACGCCAAGACGTTCGCGCTTCTGTGAGATGAAAGACGTCCTTCTGCATATGTGGTTGCTCACACCGGTGCACTTGTTAGTGTATCCATTCAGTCCTGGGCTGCGGGGCATTCAGAAGTGGCTCTGTGGAGACGTCTGCATAGAGGCAGCTGTCAGAACACGCACACTCGATTGTTCACCAAAACATATGCAGACGCGTCCTTAGCCTGTAGATTTGGATGCACAGAGTTCCCTGTGTTCGCAAGAGACAAGGGAATCGCGTCTGTGCGCACAGAAGCAATAGCGGACCGTTTCCCTCGGAGTGAACGCGAAAGAGCCGTCTATATACTCGCAGACACGCGAACGTGCCTCAATGCGGTCACAGAGGCAGCAGCTTTTGCACAGATGCTCCTGGTGATTCTGGCACTTTCCAGGCACACTCCTGAAAGTCGCGCACACTGCTGTTCACTCGCTAAACGACCTCTTGGGAAACACGTCTCCGGTCGACGGACCGCTCAGATTGCTTCTCGTGTAACTGTGAACTGTGTCAGCGCAGGGAATCCGTCTCTGTTGAGCAGATGTCAATCCTGCCTCGCCTTTGCTTTGTTGCCTCTACCAAGATGATTTCCCGTTTCTCTCTTCACTGGAGCAGGCAGACACAGCCAACGCACATCAAGTGTCAAGAGACACGCTCTGCTGAGCTCAACGCTTGTGCAGATGCACATGTGCGACGAAGTCAACACACGTGCTTGTGGAGAGAAAGAAAGGGACTCCCAGGCGTGTGGAGCGACGGGGAGAAAGAGCGGGCGCTGAGGAACACAGTTTCAAACAGACTGTCTCCACACAAACAGGCACCTGTCTGCAGGTATCCTAGATCTTGATTCTTGAACTTGAGGAAACACGCGTCTGAGCAAAACTCCCAAACGCTTCCAGGAAAGACACAGGCTCTCCCACAAGCACACAAGTGTTTGCCCTCAGCTATAGATCAGGGACAAGCCTGTGAAGAGCAACCAAAGAGCTCGTCCGTCTTTCCCTCAATAGATGGGAGTAGGCGCGCTTGCGGATGTGTGCGTGTGTGTGGCCACGCGTTTGCTTAGGCATCAGTGTGTGAAAAGGTAGGTGCTTTTCTCTAGCTGCGTGTGCGTGCACGTGGTGCTGGGTGCACATCCCTGGGTGCTCGTGGAAAGGTTTCTGCATGGTTTTCGCTGAGGAATCGTGTGTGTGCACATGGACAAAGAGAAGGCGCAGCAACCAGGTTCCAGCGCCGAAGAAGGCAAAAGGCGAGGTTTCCGGCGCTATCTCCTTCTCTCCCCAGAGCTAGTCGCGCAAAGCAAGCCGCTAAGCCGGCGACCGGCAAGAGAGCTACAACGAAGCATGCCGAACGGAGAAAATAGCAGCAGCTCATCTGTTCACACCTTGTTTCTGCCATGTGCTTGAACGCCAAGACGTTCGCGCTTCTGTGAGATGAAAGACGTCCTTCTGCATATGTGGTTGCTCACACCGGTGCACTTGTTAGTGTATCCATTCAGTCCTGGGCTGCGGGGCATTCAGAAGTGGCTCTGTGGAGACGTCTGCATAGAGGCAGCTGTCAGAACACGCACACTCGATTGTTCACCAAAACATATGCAGACGCGTCCTTAGCCTGTAGATTTGGATGCACAGAGTTCCCTGTGTTCGCAAGAGACAAGGGAATCGCGTCTGTGCGCACAGAAGCAATAGCGGACCGTTTCCCTCGGAGTGAACGCGAAAGAGCCGTCTATATACTCGCAGACACGCGAACGTGCCTCAATGCGGTCACAGAGGCAGCAGCTTTTGCACAGATGCTCCTGGTGATTCTGGCACTTTCCAGGCACACTCCTGAAAGTCGCGCACACTGCTGTTCACTCGCTAAACGACCTCTTGGGAAACACGTCTCCGGTCGACGGACCGCTCAGATTGCTTCTCGTGTAACTGTGAACTGTGTCAGCGCAGGGAATCCGTCTCTGTTGAGCAGATGTCAATCCTGCCTCGCCTTTGCTTTGTTGCCTCTACCAAGATGATTTCCCGTTTCTCTCTTCACTGGAGCAGGCAGACACAGCCAACGCACATCAAGTGTCAAGAGACACGCTCTGCTGAGCTCAACGCTTGTGCAGATGCACATGTGCGACGAAGTCAACACACGTGCTTGTGGAGAGAAAGAAAGGGACTCCCAGGCGTGTGGAGCGACGGGGAGAAAGAGCGGGCGCTGAGGAACACAGTTTCAAACAGACTGTCTCCACACAAACAGGCACCTGTCTGCAGGTATCCTAGATCTTGATTCTTGAACTTGAGGAAACACGCGTCTGAGCAAAACTCCCAAACGCTTCCAGGAAAGACACAGGCTCTCCCACAAGCACACAAGTGTTTGCCCTCAGCTATAGATCAGGGACAAGCCTGTGAAGAGCAACCAAAGAGCTCGTCCGTCTTTCCCTCAATAGATGGGAGTAGGCGCGCTTGCGGATGTGTGCGTGTGTGTGGCCACGCGTTTGCTTAGGCATCAGTGTGTGAAAAGGTAGGTGCTTTTCTCTAGCTGCGTGTGCGTGCACGTGGTGCTGGGTGCACATCCCTGGGTGCTCGTGGAAAGGTTTCTGCATGGTTTTCGCTGAGGAATCGTGTGTGTGCACATGGACAAAGAGAAGGCGCAGCAACCAGATTCCAGCGCCGAAGAAGGCAAAAGGCGAGGTTTCCGGCGCTATCTCCTTCTCTCCCCAGAGCTAGTCGCGCAAAGCAAGCCGCTAAGCCGGCGACCGGCAAGAGAGCTACAACGAAGCATGCCGAACGGAGAAAATAGCAGCAGCTCATCTGTTCACACCTTGTTTCTGCCATGTGCTTGAACGCCAAGACGTTCGCGCTTCTGTGAGATGAAAGACGTCCTTCTGCATATGTGGTTGCTCACACCGGTGCACTTGTTAGTGTATCCATTCAGTCCTGGGCTGCGGGGCATTCAGAAGTGGCTCTGTGGAGACGTCTGCATAGAGGCAGCTGTCAGAACACGCACACTCGATTGTTCACCAAAACATATGCAGACGCGTCCTTAGCCTGTAGATTTGGATGCACAGAGTTCCCTGTGTTCGCAAGAGACAAGGGAATCGCGTCTGTGCGCACAGAAGCAATAGCGGACCGTTTCCCTCGGAGTGAACGCGAAAGAGCCGTCTATATACTCGCAGACACGCGAACGTGCCTCAATGCGGTCACAGAGGCAGCAGCTTTTGCACAGATGCTCCTGGTGATTCTGGCACTTTCCAGGCACACTCCTGAAAGTCGCGCACACTGCTGTTCACTCGCTAAACGACCTCTTGGGAAACACGTCTCCGGTCGACGGACCGCTCAGATTGCTTCTCGTGTAACTGTGAACTGTGTCAGCGCAGGGAATCCGTCTCTGTTGAGCAGATGTCAATCCTGCCTCGCCTTTGCTTTGTTGCCTCTACCAAGATGATTTCCCGTTTCTCTCTTCACTGGAGCAGGCAGACACAGCCAACGCACATCAAGTGTCAAGAGACACGCTCTGCTGAGCTCAACGCTTGTGCAGATGCACATGTGCGACGAAGTCAACACACGTGCTTGTGGAGAGAAAGAAAGGGACTCCCAGGCGTGTGGAGCGACGGGGAGAAAGAGCGGGCGCTGAGGAACACAGTTTCAAACAGACTGTCTCCACACAAACAGGCACCTGTCTGCAGGTATCCTAGATCTTGATTCTTGAACTTGAGGAAACACGCGTCTGAGCAAAACTCCCAAACGCTTCCAGGAAAGACACAGGCTCTCCCACAAGCACACAAGTGTTTGCCCTCAGCTATAGATCAGGGACAAGCCTGTGAAGAGCAACCAAAGAGCTCGTCCGTCTTTCCCTCAATAGATGGGAGTAGGCGCGCTTGCGGATGTGTGCGTGTGTGTGGCCACGCGTTTGCTTAGGCATCAGTGTGTGAAAAGGTAGGTGCTTTTCTCTAGCTGCGTGTGCGTGCACGTGGTGCTGGGTGCACATCCCTGGGTGCTCGTGGAAAGGTTTCTGCATGGTTTTCGCTGAGGAATCGTGTGTGTGCACATGGACAAAGAGAAGGCGCAGCAACCAGGTTCCAGCGCCGAAGAAGGCAAAAGGCGAGGTTTCCGGCGCTATCTCCTTCTCTCCCCAGAGCTAGTCGCGCAAAGCAAGCCGCTAAGCCGGCGACCGGCAAGAGAGCTACAACGAAGCATGCCGAACGGAGAAAATAGCAGCAGCTCATCTGTTCACA
The DNA here is from genome assembly GCF_037038585.1 of Patagioenas fasciata. NCBI lineage: Eukaryota > Metazoa > Chordata > Aves > Columbiformes > Columbidae > Patagioenas > Patagioenas fasciata. The sequence continues at coordinate 23,413 of NW_027288741.1, forward strand.
CCTTGTTTCTGCCATGTGCTTGAACGCCAAGACGTTCGCGCTTCTGTGAGATGAAAGACGTCCTTCTGCATATGTGGTTGCTCACACCGGTGCACTTGTTAGTGTATCCATTCAGTCCTGGGCTGCGGGGCATTCAGAAGTGGCTCTGTGGAGACGTCTGCATAGAGGCAGCTGTCAGAACACGCACACTCGATTGTTCACCAAAACATATGCAGACGCGTCCTTAGCCTGTAGATTTGGATGCACAGAGTTCCCTGTGTTCGCAAGAGACAAGGGAATCGCGTCTGTGCGCACAGAAGCAATAGCGGACCGTTTCCCTCGGAGTGAACGCGAAAGAGCCGTCTATATACTCGCAGACACGCGAACGTGCCTCAATGCGGTCACAGAGGCAGCAGCTTTTGCACAGATGCTCCTGGTGATTCTGGCACTTTCCAGGCACACTCCTGAAAGTCGCGCACACTGCTGTTCACTCGCTAAACGACCTCTTGGGAAACACGTCTCCGGTCGACGGACCGCTCAGATTGCTTCTCGTGTAACTGTGAACTGTGTCAGCGCAGGGAATCCGTCTCTGTTGAGCAGATGTCAATCCTGCCTCGCCTTTGCTTTGTTGCCTCTACCAAGATGATTTCCCGTTTCTCTCTTCACTGGAGCAGGCAGACACAGCCAACGCACATCAAGTGTCAAGAGACACGCTCTGCTGAGCTCAACGCTTGTGCAGATGCACATGTGCGACGAAGTCAACACACGTGCTTGTGGAGAGAAAGAAAGGGACTCCCAGGCGTGTGGAGCGACGGGGAGAAAGAGCGGGCGCTGAGGAACACAGTTTCAAACAGACTGTCTCCACACAAACAGGCACCTGTCTGCAGGTATCCTAGATCTTGATTCTTGAACTTGAGGAAACACGCGTCTGAGCAAAACTCCCAAACGCTTCCAGGAAAGACACAGGCTCTCCCACAAGCACACAAGTGTTTGCCCTCAGCTATAGATCAGGGACAAGCCTGTGAAGAGCAACCAAAGAGCTCGTCCGTCTTTCCCTCAATAGATGGGAGTAGGCGCGCTTGCGGATGTGTGCGTGTGTGTGGCCACGCGTTTGCTTAGGCATCAGTGTGTGAAAAGGTAGGTGCTTTTCTCTAGCTGCGTGTGCGTGCACGTGGTGCTGGGTGCACATCCCTGGGTGCTCGTGGAAAGGTTTCTGCATGGTTTTCGCTGAGGAATCGTGTGTGTGCACATGGACAAAGAGAAGGCGCAGCAACCAGGTTCCAGCGCCGAAGAAGGCAAAAGGCGAGGTTTCCGGCGCTATCTCCTTCTCTCCCCAGAGCTAGTCGCGCAAAGCAAGCCGCTAAGCCGGCGACCGGCAAGAGAGCTACAACGAAGCATGCCGAACGGAGAAAATAGCAGCAGCTCATCTGTTCACACCTTGTTTCTGCCATGTGCTTGAACGCCAAGACGTTCGCGCTTCTGTGAGATGAAAGACGTCCTTCTGCATATGTGGTTGCTCACACCGGTGCACTTGTTAGTGTATCCATTCAGTCCTGGGCTGCGGGGCATTCAGAAGTGGCTCTGTGGAGACGTCTGCATAGAGGCAGCTGTCAGAACACGCACACTCGATTGTTCACCAAAACATATGCAGACGCGTCCTTAGCCTGTAGATTTGGATGCACAGAGTTCCCTGTGTTCGCAAGAGACAAGGGAATCGCGTCTGTGCGCACAGAAGCAATAGCGGACCGTTTCCCTCGGAGTGAACGCGAAAGAGCCGTCTATATACTCGCAGACACGCGAACGTGCCTCAATGCGGTCACAGAGGCAGCAGCTTTTGCACAGATGCTCCTGGTGATTCTGGCACTTTCCAGGCACACTCCTGAAAGTCGCGCACACTGCTGTTCACTCGCTAAACGACCTCTTGGGAAACACGTCTCCGGTCGACGGACCGCTCAGATTGCTTCTCGTGTAACTGTGAACTGTGTCAGCGCAGGGAATCCGTCTCTGTTGAGCAGATGTCAATCCTGCCTCGCCTTTGCTTTGTTGCCTCTACCAAGATGATTTCCCGTTTCTCTCTTCACTGGAGCAGGCAGACACAGCCAACGCACATCAAGTGTCAAGAGACACGCTCTGCTGAGCTCAACGCTTGTGCAGATGCACATGTGCGACGAAGTCAACACACGTGCTTGTGGAGAGAAAGAAAGGGACTCCCAGGCGTGTGGAGCGACGGGGAGAAAGAGCGGGCGCTGAGGAACACAGTTTCAAACAGACTGTCTCCACACAAACAGGCACCTGTCTGCAGGTATCCTAGATCTTGATTCTTGAACTTGAGGAAACACGCGTCTGAGCAAAACTCCCAAACGCTTCCAGGAAAGACACAGGCTCTCCCACAAGCACACAAGTGTTTGCCCTCAGCTATAGATCAGGGACAAGCCTGTGAAGAGCAACCAAAGAGCTCGTCCGTCTTTCCCTCAATAGATGGGAGTAGGCGCGCTTGCGGATGTGTGCGTGTGTGTGGCCACGCGTTTGCTTAGGCATCAGTGTGTGAAAAGGTAGGTGCTTTTCTCTAGCTGCGTGTGCGTGCACGTGGTGCTGGGTGCACATCCCTGGGTGCTCGTGGAAAGGTTTCTGCATGGTTTTCGCTGAGGAATCGTGTGTGTGCACATGGACAAAGAGAAGGCGCAGCAACCAGATTCCAGCGCCGAAGAAGGCAAAAGGCGAGGTTTCCGGCGCTATCTCCTTCTCTCCCCAGAGCTAGTCGCGCAAAGCAAGCCGCTAAGCCGGCGACCGGCAAGAGAGCTACAACGAAGCATGCCGAACGGAGAAAATAGCAGCAGCTCATCTGTTCACACCTTGTTTCTGCCATGTGCTTGAACGCCAAGACGTTCGCGCTTCTGTGAGATGAAAGACGTCCTTCTGCATATGTGGTTGCTCACACCGGTGCACTTGTTAGTGTATCCATTCAGTCCTGGGCTGCGGGGCATTCAGAAGTGGCTCTGTGGAGACGTCTGCATAGAGGCAGCTGTCAGAACACGCACACTCGATTGTTCACCAAAACATATGCAGACGCGTCCTTAGCCTGTAGATTTGGATGCACAGAGTTCCCTGTGTTCGCAAGAGACAAGGGAATCGCGTCTGTGCGCACAGAAGCAATAGCGGACCGTTTCCCTCGGAGTGAACGCGAAAGAGCCGTCTATATACTCGCAGACACGCGAACGTGCCTCAATGCGGTCACAGAGGCAGCAGCTTTTGCACAGATGCTCCTGGTGATTCTGGCACTTTCCAGGCACACTCCTGAAAGTCGCGCACACTGCTGTTCACTCGCTAAACGACCTCTTGGGAAACACGTCTCCGGTCGACGGACCGCTCAGATTGCTTCTCGTGTAACTGTGAACTGTGTCAGCGCAGGGAATCCGTCTCTGTTGAGCAGATGTCAATCCTGCCTCGCCTTTGCTTTGTTGCCTCTACCAAGATGATTTCCCGTTTCTCTCTTCACTGGAGCAGGCAGACACAGCCAACGCACATCAAGTGTCAAGAGACACGCTCTGCTGAGCTCAACGCTTGTGCAGATGCACATGTGCGACGAAGTCAACACACGTGCTTGTGGAGAGAAAGAAAGGGACTCCCAGGCGTGTGGAGCGACGGGGAGAAAGAGCGGGCGCTGAGGAACACAGTTTCAAACAGACTGTCTCCACACAAACAGGCACCTGTCTGCAGGTATCCTAGATCTTGATTCTTGAACTTGAGGAAACACGCGTCTGAGCAAAACTCCCAAACGCTTCCAGGAAAGACACAGGCTCTCCCACAAGCACACAAGTGTTTGCCCTCAGCTATAGATCAGGGACAAGCCTGTGAAGAGCAACCAAAGAGCTCGTCCGTCTTTCCCTCAATAGATGGGAGTAGGCGCGCTTGCGGATGTGTGCGTGTGTGTGGCCACGCGTTTGCTTAGGCATCAGTGTGTGAAAAGGTAGGTGCTTTTCTCTAGCTGCGTGTGCGTGCACGTGGTGCTGGGTGCACATCCCTGGGTGCTCGTGGAAAGGTTTCTGCATGGTTTTCGCTGAGGAATCGTGTGTGTGCACATGGACAAAGAGAAGGCGCAGCAACCAGGTTCCAGCGCCGAAGAAGGCAAAAGGCGAGGTTTCCGGCGCTATCTCCTTCTCTCCCCAGAGCTAGTCGCGCAAAGCAAGCCGCTAAGCCGGCGACCGGCAAGAGAGCTACAACGAAGCATGCCGAACGGAGAAAATAGCAGCAGCTCATCTGTTCACACCTTGTTTCTGCCATGTGCTTGAACGCCAAGACGTTCGCGCTTCTGTGAGATGAAAGACGTCCTTCTGCATATGTGGTTGCTCACACCGGTGCACTTGTTAGTGTATCCATTCAGTCCTGGGCTGCGGGGCATTCAGAAGTGGCTCTGTGGAGACGTCTGCATAGAGGCAGCTGTCAGAACACGCACACTCGATTGTTCACCAAAACATATGCAGACGCGTCCTTAGCCTGTAGATTTGGATGCACAGAGTTCCCTGTGTTCGCAAGAGACAAGGGAATCGCGTCTGTGCGCACAGAAGCAATAGCGGACCGTTTCCCTCGGAGTGAACGCGAAAGAGCCGTCTATATACTCGCAGACACGCGAACGTGCCTCAATGCGGTCACAGAGGCAGCAGCTTTTGCACAGATGCTCCTGGTGATTCTGGCACTTTCCAGGCACACTCCTGAAAGTCGCGCACACTGCTGTTCACTCGCTAAACGACCTCTTGGGAAACACGTCTCCGGTCGACGGACCGCTCAGATTGCTTCTCGTGTAACTGTGAACTGTGTCAGCGCAGGGAATCCGTCTCTGTTGAGCAGATGTCAATCCTGCCTCGCCTTTGCTTTGTTGCCTCTACCAAGATGATTTCCCGTTTCTCTCTTCACTGGAGCAGGCAGACACAGCCAACGCACATCAAGTGTCAAGAGACACGCTCTGCTGAGCTCAACGCTTGTGCAGATGCACATGTGCGACGAAGTCAACACACGTGCTTGTGGAGAGAAAGAAAGGGACTCCCAGGCGTGTGGAGCGACGGGGAGAAAGAGCGGGCGCTGAGGAACACAGTTTCAAACAGACTGTCTCCACACAAACAGGCACCTGTCTGCAGGTATCCTAGATCTTGATTCTTGAACTTGAGGAAACACGCGTCTGAGCAAAACTCCCAAACGCTTCCAGGAAAGACACAGGCTCTCCCACAAGCACACAAGTGTTTGCCCTCAGCTATAGATCAGGGACAAGCCTGTGAAGAGCAACCAAAGAGCTCGTCCGTCTTTCCCTCAATAGATGGGAGTAGGCGCGCTTGCGGATGTGTGCGTGTGTGTGGCCACGCGTTTGCTTAGGCATCAGTGTGTGAAAAGGTAGGTGCTTTTCTCTAGCTGCGTGTGCGTGCACGTGGTGCTGGGTGCACATCCCTGGGTGCTCGTGGAAAGGTTTCTGCATGGTTTTCGCTGAGGAATCGTGTGTGTGCACATGGACAAAGAGAAGGCGCAGCAACCAGGTTCCAGCGCCGAAGAAGGCAAAAGGCGAGGTTTCCGGCGCTATCTCCTTCTCTCCCCAGAGCTAGTCGCGCAAAGCAAGCCGCTAAGCCGGCGACCGGCAAGAGAGCTACAACGAAGCATGCCGAACGGAGAAAATAGCAGCAGCTCATCTGTTCACACCTTGTTTCTGCCATGTGCTTGAACGCCAAGACGTTCGCGCTTCTGTGAGATGAAAGACGTCCTTCTGCATATGTGGTTGCTCACACCGGTGCACTTGTTAGTGTATCCATTCAGTCCTGGGCTGCGGGGCATTCAGAAGTGGCTCTGTGGAGACGTCTGCATAGAGGCAGCTGTCAGAACACGCACACTCGATTGTTCACCAAAACATATGCAGACGCGTCCTTAGCCTGTAGATTTGGATGCACAGAGTTCCCTGTGTTCGCAAGAGACAAGGGAATCGCGTCTGTGCGCACAGAAGCAATAGCGGACCGTTTCCCTCGGAGTGAACGCGAAAGAGCCGTCTATATACTCGCAGACACGCGAACGTGCCTCAATGCGGTCACAGAGGCAGCAGCTTTTGCACAGATGCTCCTGGTGATTCTGGCACTTTCCAGGCACACTCCTGAAAGTCGCGCACACTGCTGTTCACTCGCTAAACGACCTCTTGGGAAACACGTCTCCGGTCGACGGACCGCTCAGATTGCTTCTCGTGTAACTGTGAACTGTGTCAGCGCAGGGAATCCGTCTCTGTTGAGCAGATGTCAATCCTGCCTCGCCTTTGCTTTGTTGCCTCTACCAAGATGATTTCCCGTTTCTCTCTTCACTGGAGCAGGCAGACACAGCCAACGCACATCAAGTGTCAAGAGACACGCTCTGCTGAGCTCAACGCTTGTGCAGATGCACATGTGCGACGAAGTCAACACACGTGCTTGTGGAGAGAAAGAAAGGGACTCCCAGGCGTGTGGAGCGACGGGGAGAAAGAGCGGGCGCTGAGGAACACAGTTTCAAACAGACTGTCTCCACACAAACAGGCACCTGTCTGCAGGTATCCTAGATCTTGATTCTTGAACTTGAGGAAACACGCGTCTGAGCAAAACTCCCAAACGCTTCCAGGAAAGACACAGGCTCTCCCACAAGCACACAAGTGTTTGCCCTCAGCTATAGATCAGGGACAAGCCTGTGAAGAGCAACCAAAGAGCTCGTCCGTCTTTCCCTCAATAGATGGGAGTAGGCGCGCTTGCGGATGTGTGCGTGTGTGTGGCCACGCGTTTGCTTAGGCATCAGTGTGTGAAAAGGTAGGTGCTTTTCTCTAGCTGCGTGTGCGTGCACGTGGTGCTGGGTGCACATCCCTGGGTGCTCGTGGAAAGGTTTCTGCATGGTTTTCGCTGAGGAATCGTGTGTGTGCACATGGACAAAGAGAAGGCGCAGCAACCAGGTTCCAGCGCCGAAGAAGGCAAAAGGCGAGGTTTCCGGCGCTATCTCCTTCTCTCCCCAGAGCTAGTCGCGCAAAGCAAGCCGCTAAGCCGGCGACCGGCAAGAGAGCTACAACGAAGCATGCCGAACGGAGAAAATAGCAGCAGCTCATCTGTTCACACCTTGTTTCTGCCATGTGCTTGAACGCCAAGACGTTCGCGCTTCTGTGAGATGAAAGACGTCCTTCTGCATATGTGGTTGCTCACACCGGTGCACTTGTTAGTGTATCCATTCAGTCCTGGGCTGCGGGGCATTCAGAAGTGGCTCTGTGGAGACGTCTGCATAGAGGCAGCTGTCAGAACACGCACACTCGATTGTTCACCAAAACATATGCAGACGCGTCCTTAGCCTGTAGATTTGGATGCACAGAGTTCCCTGTGTTCGCAAGAGACAAGGGAATCGCGTCTGTGCGCACAGAAGCAATAGCGGACCGTTTCCCTCGGAGTGAACGCGAAAGAGCCGTCTATATACTCGCAGACACGCGAACGTGCCTCAATGCGGTCACAGAGGCAGCAGCTTTTGCACAGATGCTCCTGGTGATTCTGGCACTTTCCAGGCACACTCCTGAAAGTCGCGCACACTGCTGTTCACTCGCTAAACGACCTCTTGGGAAACACGTCTCCGGTCGACGGACCGCTCAGATTGCTTCTCGTGTAACTGTGAACTGTGTCAGCGCAGGGAATCCGTCTCTGTTGAGCAGATGTCAATCCTGCCTCGCTTTTGCTTTGTTGCCTCTACCAAGATGATTTCCCGTTTCTCTCTTCACTGGAGCAGGCAGACACAGCCAACGCACATCAAGTGTCAAGAGACACGCTCTGCTGAGCTCAACGCTTGTGCAGATGCACATGTGCGACGAAGTCAACACACGTGCTTGTGGAGAGAAAGAAAGGGACTCCCAGGCGTGTGGAGCGACGGGGAGAAAGAGCGGGCGCTGAGGAACACAGTTTCAAACAGACTGTCTCCACACAAACAGGCACCTGTCTGCAGGTATCCTAGATCTTGATTCTTGAACTTGAGGAAACACGCGTCTGAGCAAAACTCCCAAACGCTTCCAGGAAAGACACAGGCTCTCCCACAAGCACACAAGTGTTTGCCCTCAGCTATAGATCAGGGACAAGCCTGTGAAGAGCAACCAAAGAGCTCGTCCGTCTTTCCCTCAGTAGATGGGAGTAGGCGCGCTTGCGGATGTGTGCGTGTGTGTGGCCACGCGTTTGCTTAGGCATCAGTGTGTGAAAAGGTAGGTGCTTTTCTCTAGCTGCGTGTGCGTGCACGTGGTGCTGGGTGCACATCCCTGGGTGCTCGTGGAAAGGTTTCTGCATGGTTTTCGCTGAGGAATCGTGTGTGTGCACATGGACAAAGAGAAGGCGCAGCAACCAGGTTCCAGCGCCGAAGAAGGCAAAAGGCGAGGTTTCCGGCGCTATCTCCTTCTCTCCCCAGAGCTAGTCGCGCAAAGCAAGCCGCTAAGCCGGCGACCGGCAAGAGAGCTACAACGAAGCATGCCGAACGGAGAAAATAGCAGCAGCTCATCTGTTCACACCTTGTTTCTGCCATGTGCTTGAACGCCAAGACGTTCGCGCTTCTGTGAGATGAAAGACGTCCTTCTGCATATGTGGTTGCTCACACCGGTGCACTTGTTAGTGTATCCATTCAGTCCTGGGCTGCGGGGCATTCAGAAGTGGCTCTGTGGAGACGTCTGCATAGAGGCAGCTGTCAGAACACGCACACTCGATTGTTCACCAAAACATATGCAGACGCGTCCTTAGCCTGTAGATTTGGATGCACAGAGTTCCCTGTGTTCGCAAGAGACAAGGGAATCGCGTCTGTGCGCACAGAAGCAATAGCGGACCGTTTCCCTCGGAGTGAACGCGAAAGAGCCGTCTATATACTCGCAGACACGCGAACGTGCCTCAATGCGGTCACAGAGGCAGCAGCTTTTGCACAGATGCTCCTGGTGATTCTGGCACTTTCCAGGCACACTCCTGAAAGTCGCGCACACTGCTGTTCACTCGCTAAACGACCTCTTGGGAAACACGTCTCCGGTCGACGGACCGCTCAGATTGCTTCTCGTGTAACTGTGAACTGTGTCAGCGCAGGGAATCCGTCTCTGTTGAGCAGATGTCAATCCTGCCTCGCTTTTGCTTTGTTGCCTCTACCAAGATGATTTCCCGTTTCTCTCTTCACTGGAGCAGGCAGACACAGCCAACGCACATCAAGTGTCAAGAGACACGCTCTGCTGAGCTCAACGCTTGTGCAGATGCACATGTGCGACGAAGTCAACACACGTGCTTGTGGAGAGAAAGAAAGGGACTCCCAGGCGTGTGGAGCGACGGGGAGAAAGAGCGGGCGCTGAGGAACACAGTTTCAAACAGACTGTCTCCACACAAACAGGCACCTGTCTGCAGGTATCCTAGATCTTGATTCTTGAACTTGAGGAAACACGCGTCTGAGCAAAACTCCCAAACGCTTCCAGGAAAGACACAGGCTCTCCCACAAGCACACAAGTGTTTGCCCTCAGCTATAGATCAGGGACAAGCCTGTGAAGAGCAACCAAAGAGCTCGTCCGTCTTTCTCTCAGTAGATGGGAGTAGGCGCGCTTGCGGATGTGTGCGTGTGTGTGGCCACGCGTTTGCTTAGGCATCAGTGTGTGAAAAGGTAGGTGCTTTTCTCTAGCTGCGTGTGCGTGCACGTGGTGCTGGGTGCACATCCCTGGGTGCTCGTGGAAAGGTTTCTGCATGGTTTTCGCTGAGGAATCGTGTGTGTGCACATGGACAAAGAGAAGGCGCAGCAACCAGGTTCCAGCGCCGAAGAAGGCAAAAGGCGAGGTTTCCGGCGCTATCTCCTTCTCTCCCCAGAGCTAGTCGCGCAAAGCAAGCCGCTAAGCCGGCGACCGGCAAGAGAGCTACAACGAAGCATGCCGAACGGAGAAAATAGCAGCAGCTCATCTGTTCACACCTTGTTTCTGCCATGTGCTTGAACGCCAAGACGTTCGCGCTTCTGTGAGATGAAAGACGTCCTTCTGCATATGTGGTTGCTCACACCGGTGCACTTGTTAGTGTATCCATTCAGTCCTGGGCTGCGGGGCATTCAGAAGTGGCTCTGTGGAGACGTCTGCATAGAGGCAGCTGTCAGAACACGCACACTCGATTGTTCACCAAAACATATGCAGACGCGTCCTTAGCCTGTAGATTTGGATGCACAGAGTTCCCTGTGTTCGCAAGAGACAAGGGAATCGCGTCTGTGCGCACAGAAGCAATAGCGGACCGTTTCCCTCGGAGTGAACGCGAAAGAGCCGTCTATATACTCGCAGACACGCGAACGTGCCTCAATGCGGTCACAGAGGCAGCAGCTTTTGCACAGATGCTCCTGGTGATTCTGGCACTTTCCAGGCACACTCCTGAAAGTCGCGCACACTGCTGTTCACTCGCTAAACGACCTCTTGGGAAACACGTCTCCGGTCGACGGACCGCTCAGATTGCTTCTCGTGTAACTGTGAACTGTGTCAGCGCAGGGAATCCGTCTCTGTTGAGCAGATGTCAATCCTGCCTCGCCTTTGCTTTGTTGCCTCTACCAAGATGATTTCCCGTTTCTCTCTTCACTGGAGCAGGCAGACACAGCCAACGCACATCAAGTGTCAAGAGACACGCTCTGCTGAGCTCAACGCTTGTGCAGATGCACATGTGCGACGAAGTCAACACACGTGCTTGTGGAGAGAAAGAAAGGGACTCCCAGGCGTGTGGAGCGACGGGGAGAAAGAGCGGGCGCTGAGGAACACAGTTTCAAACAGACTGTCTCCACACAAACAGGCACCTGTCTGCAGGTATCCTAGATCTTGATTCTTGAACTTGAGGAAACACGCGTCTGAGCAAAACTCCCAAACGCTTCCAGGAAAGACACAGGCTCTCCCACAAGCACACAAGTGTTTGCCCTCAGCTATAGATCAGGGACAAGCCTGTGAAGAGCAACCAAAGAGCTCGTCCGTCTTTCCCTCAATAGATGGGAGTAGGCGCGCTTGCGGATGTGTGCGTGTGTGTGGCCACGCGTTTGCTTAGGCATCAGTGTGTGAAAAGGTAGGTGCTTTTCTCTAGCTGCGTGTGCGTGCACGTGGTGCTGGGTGCACATCCCTGGGTGCTCGTGGAAAGGTTTCTGCATGGTTTTCGCTGAGGAATCGTGTGTGTGCACATGGACAAAGAGAAGGCGCAGCAACCAGGTTCCAGCGCCGAAGAAGGCAAAAGGCGAGGTTTCCGGCGCTATCTCCTTCTCTCCCCAGAGCTAGTCGCGCAAAGCAAGCCGCTAAGCCGGCGACCGGCAAGAGAGCTACAACGAAGCATGCCGAACGGAGAAAATAGCAGCAGCTCATCTGTTCACACCTTGTTTCTGCCATGTGCTTGAACGCCAAGACGTTCGCGCTTCTGTGAGATGAAAGACGTCCTTCTGCATATGTGGTTGCTCACACCGGTGCACTTGTTAGTGTATCCATTCAGTCCTGGGCTGCGGGGCATTCAGAAGTGGCTCTGTGGAGACGTCTGCATAGAGGCAGCTGTCAGAACACGCACACTCGATTGTTCACCAAAACATATGCAGACGCGTCCTTAGCCTGTAGATTTGGATGCACAGAGTTCCCTGTGTTCGCAAGAGACAAGGGAATCGCGTCTGTGCGCACAGAAGCAATAGCGGACCGTTTCCCTCGGAGTGAACGCGAAAGAGCCGTCTATATACTCGCAGACACGCGAACGTGCCTCAATGCGGTCACAGAGGCAGCAGCTTTTGCACAGATGCTCCTGGTGATTCTGGCACTTTCCAGGCACACTCCTGAAAGTCGCGCACACTGCTGTTCACTCGCTAAACGACCTCTTGGGAAACACGTCTCCGGTCGACGGACCGCTCAGATTGCTTCTCGTGTAACTGTGAACTGTGTCAGCGCAGGGAATCCGTCTCTGTTGAGCAGATGTCAATCCTGCCTCGCCTTTGCTTTCTTGCCTCTACCAAGATGATTTCCCGTTTCTCTCTTCACTGGAGCAGGCAGACACAGCCAACGCACATCAAGTGTCAAGAGACACGCTCTGCTGAGCTCAACGCTTGTGCAGATGCACATGTGCGACGAAGTCAACACACGTGCTTGTGGAGAGAAAGAAAGGGACTCCCAGGCGTGTGGAGCGACGGGGAGAAAGAGCGGGCGCTGAGGAACACAGTTTCAAACAGACTGTCTCCACACAAACAGGCACCTGTCTGCAGGTATCCTAGATCTTGATTCTTGAACTTGAGGAAACACGCGTCTGAGCAAAACTCCCAAACGCTTCCAGGAAAGACACAGGCTCTCCCACAAGCACACAAGTGTTTGCCCTCAGCTATAGATCAGGGACAAGCCTGTGAAGAGCAACCAAAGAGCTCGTCCGTCTTTCCCTCAATAGATGGGAGTAGGCGCGCTTGCGGATGTGTGCGTGTGTGTGGCCACGCGTTTGCTTAGGCATCAGTGTGTGAAAAGGTAGGTGCTTTTCTCTAGCTGCGTGTGCGTGCACGTGGTGCTGGGTGCACATCCCTGGGTGCTCGTGGAAAGGTTTCTGCATGGTTTTCGCTGAGGAATCGTGTGTGTGCACATGGACAAAGAGAAGGCGCAGCAACCAGGTTCCAGCGCCGAAGAAGGCAAAAGGCGAGGTTTCCGGCGCTATCTCCTTCTCTCCCCAGAGCTAGTCGCGCAAAGCAAGCCGCTAAGCCGGCGACCGGCAAGAGAGCTACAACGAAGCATGCCGAACGGAGAAAATAGCAGCAGCTCATCTGTTCACACCTTGTTTCTGCCATGTGCTTGAACGCCAAGACGTTCGCGCTTCTGTGAGATGAAAGACGTCCTTCTGCATATGTGGTTGCTCACACCGGTGCACTTGTTAGTGTATCCATTCAGTCCTGGGCTGCGGGGCATTCAGAAGTGGCTCTGTGGAGACGTCTGCATAGAGGCAGCTGTCAGAACACGCACACTCGATTGTTCACCAAAACATATGCAGACGCGTCCTTAGCCTGTAGATTTGGATGCACAGAGTTCCCTGTGTTCGCAAGAGACAAGGGAATCGCGTCTGTGCGCACAGAAGCAATAGCGGACCGTTTCCCTCGGAGTGAACGCGAAAGAGCCGTCTATATACTCGCAGACACGCGAACGTGCCTCAATGCGGTCACAGAGGCAGCAGCTTTTGCACAGATGCTCCTGGTGATTCTGGCACTTTCCAGGCACACTCCTGAAAGTCGCGCACACTGCTGTTCACTCGCTAAACGACCTCTTGGGAAACACGTCTCCGGTCGACGGACCGCTCAGATTGCTTCTCGTGTAACTGTGAACTGTGTCAGCGCAGGGAATCCGTCTCTGTTGAGCAGATGTCAATCCTGCCTCGCCTTTGCTTTGTTGCCTCTACCAAGATGATTTCCCGTTTCTCTCTTCACTGGAGCAGGCAGACACAGCCAACGCACATCAAGTGTCAAGAGACACGCTCTGCTGAGCTCAACGCTTGTGCAGATGCACATGTGCGACGAAGTCAACACACGTGCTTGTGGAGAGAAAGAAAGGGACTCCCAGGCGTGTGGAGCGACGGGGAGAAAGAGCGGGCGCTGAGGAACACAGTTTCAAACAGACTGTCTCCACACAAACAGGCACCTGTCTGCAGGTATCCTAGATCTTGATTCTTGAACTTGAGGAAACACGCGTCTGAGCAAAACTCCCAAACGCTTCCAGGAAAGACACAGGCTCTCCCACAAGCACACAAGTGTTTGCCCTCAGCTATAGATCAGGGACAAGCCTGTGAAGAGCAACCAAAGAGCTCGTCCGTCTTTCCCTCAATAGATGGGAGTAGGCGCGCTTGCGGATGTGTGCGTGTGTGTGGCCACGCGTTTGCTTAGGCATCAGTGTGTGAAAAGGTAGGTGCTTTTCTCTAGCTGCGTGTGCGTGCACGTGGTGCTGGGTGCACTTCCCTGGGTGCTCGTGGAAAGGTTTCTGCATGGTTTTCGCTGAGGAATCGTGTGTGTGCACATGGACAAAGAGAAGGCGCAGCAACCAGGTTCCAGCGCCGAAGAAGGCAAAAGGCGAGGTTTCCGGCGCTATCTCCTTCTCTCCCCAGAGCTAGTCGCGCAAAGCAAGCCGCTAAGCCGGCGACCGGCAAGAGAGCTACAACGAAGCATGCCGAACGGAGAAAATAGCAGCAGCTCATCTGTTCACACCTTGTTTCTGCCATGTGCTTGA
>NW_027288742.1:0-37167 GCF_037038585.1 Patagioenas fasciata
CACCTACCTTTTCACACACTGATGCCTAAGCAAACGCGTGGCCACACACGCACACATCCGCAAGCGCGCCTACTCCCATCTATTGAGGGAAAGACGGACGAGCTCTTTGGTTGCTCTTCACAGGCTTGTCCCTGATCTATAGCTGAGGGCAAACACTTGTGTGCTTGTGGGAGAGCCTGTGTCTTTCCTGGAAGCGTTTGGGAGTTTTGCTCAGACGCGTGTTTCCTCAAGTTCAAGAATCAAGATCTAGGATACCTGCAGACAGGTGCCTGTTTGTGTGGAGACAGTCTGTTTGAAACTGTGTTCCTCAGCGCCCGCTCTTTCTCCCCGTCGCTCCACACGCCTGGGAGTCCCTTTCTTTCTCTCCACAAGCACGTGTGTTGACTTCGTCGCACATGTGCATCTGCACAAGCGTTGAGCTCAGCAGAGCGTGTCTCTTGACACTTGATGTGCGTTGGCTGTGTCTGCCTGCTCCAGTGAAGAGAGAAACGGGAAATCATCTTGGTAGAGGCAACAAAGCAAAGGCGAGGCAGGATTGACATCTGCTCAACAGAGACGGATTCCCTGCGCTGACACAGTTCACAGTTACACGAGAAGCAATCTGAGCGGTCCGTCGACCGGAGACGTGTTTCCCAAGAGGTCGTTTAGCGAGTGAACAGCAGTGTGCGCGACTTTCAGGAGTGTGCCTGGAAAGTGCCAGAATCACCAGGAGCATCTGTGCAAAAGCTGCTGCCTCTGTGACCGCATTGAGGCACGTTCGCGTGTCTGCGAGTATATAGACGGCTCTTTCGCGTTCACTCCGAGGGAAACGGTCCGCTATTGCTTCTGTGCGCACAGACGCGATTCCCTTGTCTCTTGCGAACACAGGGAACTCTGTGCATCCAAATCTACAGGCTAAGGACGCGTCTGCATATGTTTTGGTGAACAATCGAGTGTGCGTGTTCTGACAGCTGCCTCTATGCAGACGTCTCCACAGAGCCACTTCTGAATGCCCCGCAGCCCAGGACTGAATGGATACACTAACAAGTGCACCGGTGTGAGCAACCACATATGCAGAAGGACGTCTTTCATCTCACAGAAGCGCGAACGTCTTGGCGTTCAAGCACATGGCAGAAACAAGGTGTGAACAGATGAGCTGCTGCTATTTTCTCCGTTCGGCATGCTTCGTTGTAGCTCTCTTGCCGGTCGCCGGCTTAGCGGCTTGCTTTGCGCGACTAGCTCTGGGGAGAGAAGGAGATAGCGCCGGAAACCTCGCCTTTTGCCTTCTTCGGCGCTGGAACCTGGTTGCTGCGCCTTCTCTTTGTCCATGTGCACACACACGATTCCTCAGCGAAAACCATGCAGAAACCTTTCCACGAGCACCCAGGGATGTGCACCCAGCACCACGTGCACGCACACGCAGCTAGAGAAAAGCACCTACCTTTTCACACACTGATGCCTAAGCAAACGCGTGGCCACACACACGCACACATCCGCAAGCGCGCCTACTCCCATCTATTGAGGGAAAGACGGACGAGCTCTTTGGTTGCTCTTCACAGGCTTGTCCCTGATCTATAGCTGAGGGCAAACACTTGTGTGCTTGTGGGAGAGCCTGTGTCTTTCCTGGAAGCGTTTGGGAGTTTTGCTCAGACGCGTGTTTCCTCAAGTTCAAGAATCAAGATCTAGGATACCTGCAGACAGGTGCCTGTTTGTGTGGAGACAGTCTGTTTGAAACTGTGTTCCTCAGCGCCCGCTCTTTCTCCCCGTCGCTCCACACGCCTGGGAGTCCCTTTCTTTCTCTCCACAAGCACGTGTGTTGACTTCGTCGCACATGTGCATCTGCACAAGCGTTGAGCTCAGCAGAGCGTGTCTCTTGACACTTGATGTGCGTTGGCTGTGTCTGCCTGCTCCAGTGAAGAGAGAAACGGGAAATCATCTTGGTAGAGGCAACAAAGCAAAAGCGAGGCAGGATTGACATCTGCTCAACAGAGACGGATTCCCTGCGCTGACACAGTTCACAGTTACACGAGAAGCAATCTGAGCGGTCCGTCGACCGGAGACGTGTTTCCCAAGAGGTCGTTTAGCGAGTGAACAGCAGTGTGCGCGACTTTCAGGAGTGTGCCTGGAAAGTGCCAGAATCACCAGGAGCATCTGTGCAAAAGCTGCTGCCTCTGTGACCGCATTGAGGCACGTTCGCGTGTCTGCGAGTATATAGACGGCTCTTTCGCGTTCACTCCGAGGGAAACGGTCCGCTATTGCTTCTGTGCGCACAGACGCGATTCCCTTGTCTCTTGCGAACACAGGGAACTCTGTGCATCCAAATCTACAGGCTAAGGACGCGTCTGCATATGTTTTGGTGAACAATCGAGTGTGCGTGTTCTGACAGCTGCCTCTATGCAGACGTCTCCACAGAGCCACTTCTGAATGCCCCGCAGCCCAGGACTGAATGGATACACTAACAAGTGCACCGGTGTGAGCAACCACATATGCAGAAGGACGTCTTTCATCTCACAGAAGCGCGAACGTCTTGGCGTTCAAGCACATGGCAGAAACAAGGTGTGAACAGATGAGCTGCTGCTATTTTCTCCGTTCGGCATGCTTCGTTGTAGCTCTCTTGCCGGTCGCCGGCTTAGCGGCTTGCTTTGCGCGACTAGCTCTGGGGAGAGAAGGAGATAGCGCCGGAAACCTCGCCTTTTGCCTTCTTCGGCGCTGGAACCTGGTTGCTGCGCCTTCTCTTTGTCCATGTGCACACACACGATTCCTCAGCGAAAACCATGCAGAAACCTTTCCACGAGCACCCAGGGATGTGCACCCAGCACCACGTGCACGCACACGCAGCTAGAGAAAAGCACCTACCTTTTCACACACTGATGCCTAAGCAAACGCGTGGCCACACACACGCACACATCCGCAAGCGCGCCTACTCCCATCTATTGAGAGAAAGACGGACGAGCTCTTTGGTTGCTCTTCACAGGCTTGTCCCTGATCTATAGCTGAGGGCAAACACTTGTGTGCTTGTGGGAGAGCCTGTGTCTTTCCTGGAAGCGTTAGGGAGTTTTGCTCAGACGCGTGTTTCCTCAAGTTCAAGAATCAAGATCTAGGATACCTGCAGACAGGTGCCTGTTTGTGTGGAGACAGTCTGTTTGAAACTGTGTTCCTCAGCGCCCGCTCTTTCTCCCCGTCGCTCCACACGCCTGGGAGTCCCTTTCTTTCTCTCCACAAGCACGTGTGTTGACTTCGTCGCACATGTGCATCTGCACAAGCGTTGAGCTCAGCAGAGCGTGTCTCTTGACACTTGATGTGCGTTGGCTGTGTCTGCCTGCTCCAGTGAAGAGAGAAACGGGAAATCATCTTGGTAGAGGCAACAAAGCAAAAGCGAGGCAGGATTGACATCTGCTCAACAGAGACGGATTCCCTGCGCTGACACAGTTCACAGTTACACGAGAAGCAATCTGAGCGGTCCGTCGACCGGAGACGTGTTTCCCAAGAGGTCGTTTAGCGAGTGAACAGCAGTGTGCGCGACTTTCAGGAGTGTGCCTGGAAAGTGCCAGAATCACCAGGAGCATCTGTGCAAAAGCTGCTGCCTCTGTGACCGCATTGAGGCACGTTCGCGTGTCTGCGAGTATATAGACGGCTCTTTCGCGTTCACTCCGAGGGAAACGGTCCGCTATTGCTTCTGTGCGCACAGACGCGATTCCCTTGTCTCTTGCGAACACAGGGAACTCTGTGCATCCAAATCTACAGGCTAAGGACGCGTCTGCATATGTTTTGGTGAACAATCGAGTGTGCGTGTTCTGACAGCTGCCTCTATGCAGACGTCTCCACAGAGCCACTTCTGAATGCCCCGCAGCCCAGGACTGAATGGATACACTAACAAGTGCACCGGTGTGAGCAACCACATATGCAGAAGGACGTCTTTCATCTCACAGAAGCGCGAACGTCTTGGCGTTCAAGCACATGGCAGAAACAAGGTGTGAACAGATGAGCTGCTGCTATTTTCTCCGTTCGGCATGCTTCGTTGTAGCTCTCTTGCCGGTCGCCGGCTTAGCGGCTTGCTTTGCGCGACTAGCTCTGGGGAGAGAAGGAGATAGCGCCGGAAACCTCGCCTTTTGCCTTCTTCGGCGCTGGAACCTGGTTGCTGCGCCTTCTCTTTGTCCATGTGCACACACACGATTCCTCA
Source organism: Patagioenas fasciata (assembly GCF_037038585.1). Taxonomy (NCBI): domain Eukaryota; kingdom Metazoa; phylum Chordata; class Aves; order Columbiformes; family Columbidae; genus Patagioenas; species Patagioenas fasciata. The sequence continues at coordinate 4,160 of NW_027288742.1, forward strand.
GCGAAAACCATGCAGAAACCTTTCCACGAGCACCCAGGGATGTGCACCCAGCACCACGTGCACGCACACGCAGCTAGAGAAAAGCACCTACCTTTTCACACACTGAAGCCTAAGCAAACGCGTGGCCACACACACGCACACATCCGCAAGCGCGCCTACTCCCATCTATTGAGGGAAAGACGGACGAGCTCTTTGGTTGCTCTTCACAGGCTTGTCCCTGATCTATAGCTGAGGGCAAACACTTGTGTGCTTGTGGGAGAGCCTGTGTCTTTCCTGGAAGCGTTAGGGAGTTTTGCTCAGACGCGTGTTTCCTCAAGTTCAAGAATCAAGATCTAGGATACCTGCAGACAGGTGCCTGTTTGTGTGGAGACAGTCTGTTTGAAACTGTGTTCCTCAGCGCCCGCTCTTTCTCCCCGTCGCTCCACACGCCTGGGAGTCCCTTTCTTTCTCTCCACAAGCACGTGTGTTGACTTCGTCGCACATGTGCATCTGCACAAGCGTTGAGCTCAGCAGAGCGTGTCTCTTGACACTTGATGTGCGTTGGCTGTGTCTGCCTGCTCCAGTGAAGAGAGAAACGGGAAATCATCTTGGTAGAGGCAACAAAGCAAAAGCGAGGCAGGATTGACATCTGCTCAACAGAGACGGATTCCCTGCGCTGACACAGTTCACAGTTACACGAGAAGCAATCTGAGCGGTCCGTCGACCGGAGACGTGTTTCCCAAGAGGTCGTTTAGCGAGTGAACAGCAGTGTGCGCGACTTTCAGGAGTGTGCCTGGAAAGTGCCAGAATCACCAGGAGCATCTGTGCAAAAGCTGCTGCCTCTGTGACCGCATTGAGGCACGTTCGCGTGTCTGCGAGTATATAGACGGCTCTTTCGCGTTCACTCCGAGGGAAACGGTCCGCTATTGCTTCTGTGCGCACAGACGCGATTCCCTTGTCTCTTGCGAACACAGGGAACTCTGTGCATCCAAATCTACAGGCTAAGGACGCGTCTGCATATGTTTTGGTGAACAATCGAGTGTGCGTGTTCTGACAGCTGCCTCTATGCAGACGTCTCCACAGAGCCACTTCTGAATGCCCCGCAGCCCAGGACTGAATGGATACACTAACTAGTGCACCGGTGTGAGCAACCACATATGCAGAAGGACGTCTTTCATCTCACAGAAGCGCGAACGTCTTGGCGTTCAAGCACATGGCAGAAACAAGGTGTGAACAGATGAGCTGCTGCTATTTTCTCCGTTCGGCATGCTTCGTTGTAGCTCTCTTGCCGGTCGCCGGCTTAGCGGCTTGCTTTGCGCGACTAGCTCTGGGGAGAGAAGGAGATAGCGCCGGAAACCTCGCCTTTTGCCTTCTTCGGCGCTGGAACCTGGTTGCTGCGCCTTCTCTTTGTCCATGTGCACACACACGATTCCTCAGCGAAAACCATGCAGAAACCTTTCCACGAGCACCCAGGGATGTGCACCCAGCACCACGTGCACGCACACGCAGCTAGAGAAAAGCACCTACCTTTTCACACACTGATGCCTAAGCAAACGCGTGGCCACACACACGCACACATCCGCAAGCGCGCCTACTCCCATCTATTGAGAGAAAGACGGACGAGCTCTTTGGTTGCTCTTCACAGGCTTGTCCCTGATCTATAGCTGAGGGCAAACACTTGTGTGCTTGTGGGAGAGCCTGTGTCTTTCCTGGAAGCGTTTGGGAGTTTTGCTCAGACGCGTGTTTCCTCAAGTTCAAGAATCAAGATCTAGGATACCTGCAGACAGGTGCCTGTTTGTGTGGAGACAGTCTGTTTGAAACTGTGTTCCTCAGCGCCCGCTCTTTCTCCCCGTCGCTCCACACGCCTGGGAGTCCCTTTCTTTCTCTCCACAAGCACGTGTGTTGACTTCGTCGCACATGTGCATCTGCACAAGCGTTGAGCTCAGCAGAGCGTGTCTCTTGACACTTGATGTGCGTTGGCTGTGTCTGCCTGCTCCAGTGAAGAGAGAAACGGGAAATCATCTTGGTAGAGGCAACAAAGCAAAAGCGAGGCAGGATTGACATCTGCTCAACAGAGACGGATTCCCTGCGCTGACACAGTTCACAGTTACACGAGAAGCAATCTGAGCGGTCCGTCGACCGGAGACGTGTTTCCCAAGAGGTCGTTTAGCGAGTGAACAGCAGTGTGCGCGACTTTCAGGAGTGTGCCTGGAAAGTGCCAGAATCACCAGGAGCATCTGTGCAAAAGCTGCTGCCTCTGTGACCGCATTGAGGCACGTTCGCGTGTCTGCGAGTATATAGACGGCTCTTTCGCGTTCACTCCGAGGGAAACGGTCCGCTATTGCTTCTGTGCGCACAGACGCGATTCCCTTGTCTCTTGCGAACACAGGGAACTCTGTGCATCCAAATCTACAGGCTAAGGACGCGTCTGCATATGTTTTGGTGAACAATCGAGTGTGCGTGTTCTGACAGCTGCCTCTATGCAGACGTCTCCACAGAGCCACTTCTGAATGCCCCGCAGCCCAGGACTGAATGGATACACTAACAAGTGCACCGGTGTGAGCAACCACATATGCAGAAGGACGTCTTTCATCTCACAGAAGCGCGAACGTCTTGGCGTTCAAGCACATGGCAGAAACAAGGTGTGAACAGATGAGCTGCTGCTATTTTCTCCGTTCGGCATGCTTCGTTGTAGCTCTCTTGCCGGTCGCCGGCTTAGCGGCTTGCTTTGCGCGACTAGCTCTGGGGAGAGAAGGAGATAGCGCCGGAAACCTCGCCTTTTGCCTTCTTCGGCGCTGGAACCTGGTTGCTGCGCCTTCTCTTTGTCCATGTGCACACACACGATTCCTCAGCGAAAACCATGCAGAAACCTTTCCACGAGCACCCAGGGATGTGCACCCAGCACCACGTGCACGCACACGCAGCTAGAGAAAAGCACCTACCTTTTCACACACTGATGCCTAAGCAAACGCGTGGCCACACACACGCACACATCCGCAAGCGCGCCTACTCCCATCTATTGAGGGAAAGACGGACGAGCTCTTTGGTTGCTCTTCACAGGCTTGTCCCTGATCTATAGCTGAGGGCAAACACTTGTGTGCTTGTGGGAGAGCCTGTGTCTTTCCTGGAAGCGTTAGGGAGTTTTGCTCAGACGCGTGTTTCCTCAAGTTCAAGAATCAAGATCTAGGATACCTGCAGACAGGTGCCTGTTTGTGTGGAGACAGTCTGTTTGAAACTGTGTTCCTCAGCGCCCGCTCTTTCTCCCCGTCGCTCCACACGCCTGGGAGTCCCTTTCTTTCTCTCCACAAGCACGTGTGTTGACTTCGTCGCACATGTGCATCTGCACAAGCGTTGAGCTCAGCAGAGCGTGTCTCTTGACACTTGATGTGCGTTGGCTGTGTCTGCCTGCTCCAGTGAAGAGAGAAACGGGAAATCATCTTGGTAGAGGCAACAAAGCAAAGGCGAGGCAGGATTGACATCTGCTCAACAGAGACGGATTCCCTGCGCTGACACAGTTCACAGTTACACGAGAAGCAATCTGAGCGGTCCGTCGACCGGAGACGTGTTTCCCAAGAGGTCGTTTAGCGAGTGAACAGCAGTGTGCGCGACTTTCAGGAGTGTGCCTGGAAAGTGCCAGAATCACCAGGAGCATCTGTGCAAAAGCTGCTGCCTCTGTGACCGCATTGAGGCACGTTCGCGTGTCTGCGAGTATATAGACGGCTCTTTCGCGTTCACTCCGAGGGAAACGGTCCGCTATTGCTTCTGTGCGCACAGACGCGATTCCCTTGTCTCTTGCGAACACAGGGAACTCTGTGCATCCAAATCTACAGGCTAAGGACGCGTCTGCATATGTTTTGGTGAACAATCGAGTGTGCGTGTTCTGACAGCTGCCTCTATGCAGACGTCTCCACAGAGCCACTTCTGAATGCCCCGCAGCCCAGGACTGAATGGATACACTAACAAGTGCACCGGTGTGAGCAACCACATATGCAGAAGGACGTCTTTCATCTCACAGAAGCGCGAACGTCTTGGCGTTCAAGCACATGGCAGAAACAAGGTGTGAACAGATGAGCTGCTGCTATTTTCTCCGTTCGGCATGCTTCGTTGTAGCTCTCTTGCCGGTCGCCGGCTTAGCGGCTTGCTTTGCGCGACTAGCTCTGGGGAGAGAAAGAGATAGCGCCGGAAACCTCGCCTTTTGCCTTCTTCGGCGCTGGAACCTGGTTGCTGCGCCTTCTCTTTGTCCATGTGCACACACACGATTCCTCAGCGAAAACCATGCAGAAACCTTTCCACGAGCACCCAGGGATGTGCACCCAGCACCACGTGCACGCACACGCAGCTAGAGAAAAGCACCTACCTTTTCACACACTGATGCCTAAGCAAACGCGTGGCCACACACACGCACACATCCGCAAGCGCGCCTACTCCCATCTATTGAGGGAAAGACGGACGAGCTCTTTGGTTGCTCTTCACAGGCTTGTCCCTGATCTATAGCTGAGGGCAAACACTTGTGTGCTTGTGGGAGAGCCTGTGTCTTTCCTGGAAGCGTTTGGGAGTTTTGCTCAGACGCGTGTTTCCTCAAGTTCAAGAATCAAGATGTAGGATACCTGCAGACAGGTGCCTGTTTGTGTGGAGACAGTCTGTTTGAAACTGTGTTCCTCAGCGCCCGCTCTTTCTCCCCGTCGCTCCACACGCCTGGGAGTCCCTTTCTTTCTCTCCACAAGCACGTGTGTTGACTTCGTCGCACATGTGCATCTGCACAAGCGTTGAGCTCAGCAGAGCGTGTCTCTTGACACTTGATGTGCGTTGGCTGTGTCTGCCTGCTCCAGTGAAGAGAGAAACGGGAAATCATCTTGGTAGAGGCAACAAAGCAAAAGCGAGGCAGGATTGACATCTGCTCAACAGAGACGGATTCCCTGCGCTGACACAGTTCACAGTTACACGAGAAGCAATCTGAGCGGTCCGTCGACCGGAGACGTGTTTCCCAAGAGGTCGTTTAGCGAGTGAACAGCAGTGTGCGCGACTTTCAGGAGTGTGCCTGGAAAGTGCCAGAATCACCAGGAGCATCTGTGCAAAAGCTGCTGCCTCTGTGACCGCATTGAGGCACGTTCGCGTGTCTGCGAGTATATAGACGGCTCTTTCGCGTTCACTCCGAGGGAAACGGTCCGCTATTGCTTCTGTGCGCACAGACGCGATTCCCTTGTCTCTTGCGAACACAGGGAACTCTGTGCATCCAAATCTACAGGCTAAGGACGCGTCTGCATATGTTTTGGTGAACAATCGAGTGTGCGTGTTCTGACAGCTGCCTCTATGCAGACGTCTCCACAGAGCCACTTCTGAATGCCCCGCAGCCCAGGACTGAATGGATACACTAACAAGTGCACCGGTGTGAGCAACCACATATGCAGAAGGACGTCTTTCATCTCACAGAAGCGCGAACGTCTTGGCGTTCAAGCACATGGCAGAAACAAGGTGTGAACAGATGAGCTGCTGCTATTTTCTCCGTTCGGCATGCTTCGTTGTAGCTCTCTTGCCGGTCGCCGGCTTAGCGGCTTGCTTTGCGCGACTAGCTCTGGGGAGAGAAGGAGATAGCGCCGGAAACCTCGCCTTTTGCCTTCTTCGGCGCTGGAACCTGGTTGCTGCGCCTTCTCTTTGTCCATGTGCACACACACGATTCCTCAGCGAAAACCATGCAGAAACCTTTCCACGAGCACCCAGGGATGTGCACCCAGCACCACGTGCACGCACACGCAGCTAGAGAAAAGCACCTACCTTTTCACACACTGATGCCTAAGCAAACGCGTGGCCACACACACGCACACATCCGCAAGCGCGCCTACTCCCATCTATTGAGGGAAAGACGGACGAGCTCTTTGGTTGCTCTTCACAGGCTTGTCCCTGATCTATAGCTGAGGGCAAACACTTGTGTGCTTGTGGGAGAGCCTGTGTCTTTCCTGGAAGCGTTAGGGAGTTTTGCTCAGACGCGTGTTTCCTCAAGTTCAAGAATCAAGATCTAGGATACCTGCAGACAGGTGCCTGTTTGTGTGGAGACAGTCTGTTTGAAACTGTGTTCCTCAGCGCCCGCTCTTTCTCCCCGTCGCTCCACACGCCTGGGAGTCCCTTTCTTTCTCTCCACAAGCACGTGTGTTGACTTCGTCGCACATGTGCATCTGCACAAGCGTTGAGCTCAGCAGAGCGTGTCTCTTGACACTTGATGTGCGTTGGCTGTGTCTGCCTGCTCCAGTGAAGAGAGAAACGGGAAATCATCTTGGTAGAGGCAACAAAGCAAAGGCGAGGCAGGATTGACATCTGCTCAACAGAGACGGATTCCCTGCGCTGACACAGTTCACAGTTACACGAGAAGCAATCTGAGCGGTCCGTCGACCGGAGACGTGTTTCCCAAGAGGTCGTTTAGCGAGTGAACAGCAGTGTGCGCGACTTTCAGGAGTGTGCCTGGAAAGTGCCAGAATCACCAGGAGCATCTGTGCAAAAGCTGCTGCCTCTGTGACCGCATTGAGGCACGTTCGCGTGTCTGCGAGTATATAGACGGCTCTTTCGCGTTCACTCCGAGGGAAACGGTCCGCTATTGCTTCTGTGCGCACAGACGCGATTCCCTTGTCTCTTGCGAACACAGGGAACTCTGTGCATCCAAATCTACAGGCTAAGGACGCGTCTGCATATGTTTTGGTGAACAATCGAGTGTGCGTGTTCTGACAGCTGCCTCTATGCAGACGTCTCCACAGAGCCACTTCTGAATGCCCCGCAGCCCAGGACTGAATGGATACACTAACAAGTGCACCGGTGTGAGCAACCACATATGCAGAAGGACGTCTTTCATCTCACAGAAGTGCGAACGTCTTGGCGTTCAAGCACATGGCAGAAACAAGGTGTGAACAGATGAGCTGCTGCTATTTTCTCCGTTCGGCATGCTTCGTTGTAGCTCTCTTGCCGGTCGCCGGCTTAGCGGCTTGCTTTGCGCGACTAGCTCTGGGGAGAGAAGGAGATAGCGCCGGAAACCTCGCCTTTTGCCTTCTTCGGCGCTGGAACCTGGTTGCTGCGCCTTCTCTTTGTCCATGTGCACACACACGATTCCTCAGCGAAAACCATGCAGAAACCTTTCCACGAGCACCCAGGGATGTGCACCCAGCACCACGTGCACGCACACGCAGCTAGAGAAAAGCACCTACCTTTTCACACACTGATGCCTAAGCAAACGCGTGGCCACACACACGCACACATCCGCAAGCGCGCCTACTCCCATCTATTGAGGGAAAGACGGACGAGCTCTTTGGTTGCTCTTCACAGGCTTGTCCCTGATCTATAGCTGAGGGCAAATACTTGTGTGCTTGTGGGAGAGCCTGTGTCTTTCCTGGAAGCGTTTGGGAGTTTTGCTCAGACGCGTGTTTCCTCAAGTTCAAGAATCAAGATCTAGGATACCTGCAGACAGGTGCCTGTTTGTGTGGAGACAGTCTGTTTGAAACTGTGTTCCTCAGCGCCCGCTCTTTCTCCCCGTCGCTCCACACGCCTGGGAGTCCCTTTCTTTCTCTCCACAAGCACGTGTGTTGACTTCGTCGCACATGTGCATCTGCACAAGCGTTGAGCTCAGCAGAGCGTGTCTCTTGACACTTGATGTGCGTTGGCTGTGTCTGCCTGCTCCAGTGAAGAGAGAAACGGGAAATCATCTTGGTAGAGGCAACAAAGCAAAAGCGAGGCAGGATTGACATCTGCTCAACAGAGACGGATTCCCTGCGCTGACACAGTTCACAGTTACACGAGAAGCAATCTGAGCGGTCCGTCGACCGGAGACGTGTTTCCCAAGAGGTCGTTTAGCGAGTGAACAGCAGTGTGCGCGACTTTCAGGAGTGTGCCTGGAAAGTGCCAGAATCACCAGGAGCATCTGTGCAAAAGCTGCTGCCTCTGTGACCGCATTGAGGCACGTTCGCGTGTCTGCGAGTATATAGACGGCTCTTTCGCGTTCACTCCGAGGGAAACGGTCCGCTATTGCTTCTGTGCGCACAGACGCGATTCCCTTGTCTCTTGCGAACACAGGGAACTCTGTGCATCCAAATCTACAGGCTAAGGACGCGTCTGCATATGTTTTGGTGAACAATCGAGTGTGCGTGTTCTGACAGCTGCCTCTATGCAGACGTCTCCACAGAGCCACTTCTGAATGCCCCGCAGCCCAGGACTGAATGGATACACTAACAAGTGCACCGGTGTGAGCAACCACATATGCAGAAGGACGTCTTTCATCTCACAGAAGCGCGAACGTCTTGGCGTTCAAGCACATGGCAGAAACAAGGTGTGAACAGATGAGCTGCTGCTATTTTCTCCGTTCGGCATGCTTCGTTGTAGCTCTCTTGCCGGTCGCCGGCTTAGCGGCTTGCTTTGCGCGACTAGCTCTGGGGAGAGAAGGAGATAGCGCCGGAAACCTCGCCTTTTGCCTTCTTCGGCGCTGGAACCTGGTTGCTGCGCCTTCTCTTTGTCCATGTGCACACACACGATTCCTCAGCGAAAACCATGCAGAAACCTTTCCACGAGCACCCAGGGATGTGCACCCAGCACCACGTGCACGCACACGCAGCTAGAGAAAAGCACCTACCTTTTCACACACTGATGCCTAAGCAAACGCGTGGCCACACACACGCACACATCCGCAAGCGCGCCTACTCCCATCTATTGAGGGAAAGACGGACGAGCTCTTTGGTTGCTCTTCACAGGCTTGTCCCTGATCTATAGCTGAGGGCAAACACTTGTGTGCTTGTGGGAGAGCCTGTGTCTTTCCTGGAAGCGTTTGGGAGTTTTGCTCAGACGCGTGTTTCCTCAAGTTCAAGAATCAAGATCTAGGATACCTGCAGACAGGTGCCTGTTTGTGTGGAGACAGTCTGTTTGAAACTGTGTTCCTCAGCGCCCGCTCTTTCTCCCCGTCGCTCCACACGCCTGGGAGTCCCTTTCTTTCTCTCCACAAGCACGTGTGTTGACTTCGTCGCACATGTGCATCTGCACAAGCGTTGAGCTCAGCAGAGCGTGTCTCTTGACACTTGATGTGCGTTGGCTGTGTCTGCCTGCTCCAGTGAAGAGAGAAACGGGAAATCATCTTGGTAGAGGCAACAAAGCAAAGGCGAGGCAGGATTGACATCTGCTCAACAGAGACGGATTCCCTGCGCTGACACAGTTCACAGTTACACGAGAAGCAATCTGAGCGGTCCGTCGACCGGAGACGTGTTTCCCAAGAGGTCGTTTAGCGAGTGAACAGCAGTGTGCGCGACTTTCAGGAGTGTGCCTGGAAAGTGCCAGAATCACCAGGAGCATCTGTGCAAAAGCTGCTGCCTCTGTGACCGCATTGAGGCACGTTCGCGTGTCTGCGAGTATATAGACGGCTCTTTCGCGTTCACTCCGAGGGAAACGGTCCGCTATTGCTTCTGTGCGCACAGACGCGATTCCCTTGTCTCTTGCGAACACAGGGAACTCTGTGCATCCAAATCTACAGGCTAAGGACGCGTCTGCATATGTTTTGGTGAACAATCGAGTGTGCGTGTTCTGACAGCTGCCTCTATGCAGACGTCTCCACAGAGCCACTTCTGAATGCCCCGCAGCCCAGGACTGAATGGATACACTAACAAGTGCACCGGTGTGAGCAACCACATATGCAGAAGGACGTCTTTCATCTCACAGAAGTGCGAACGTCTTGGCGTTCAAGCACATGGCAGAAACAAGGTGTGAACAGATGAGCTGCTGCTATTTTCTCCGTTCGGCATGCTTCGTTGTAGCTCTCTTGCCGGTCGCCGGCTTAGCGGCTTGCTTTGCGCGACTAGCTCTGGGGAGAGAAGGAGATAGCGCCGGAAACCTCGCCTTTTGCCTTCTTCGGCGCTGGAACCTGGTTGCTGCGCCTTCTCTTTGTCCATGTGCACACACACGATTCCTCAGCGAAAACCATGCAGAAACCTTTCCACGAGCACCCAGGGATGTGCACCCAGCACCACGTGCACGCACACGCAGCTAGAGAAAAGCACCTACCTTTTCACACACTGATGCCTAAGCAAACGCGTGGCCACACACACGCACACATCCGCAAGCGCGCCTACTCCCATCTATTGAGGGAAAGACGGACGAGCTCTTTGGTTGCTCTTCACAGGCTTGTCCCTGATCTATAGCTGAGGGCAAATACTTGTGTGCTTGTGGGAGAGCCTGTGTCTTTCCTGGAAGCGTTTGGGAGTTTTGCTCAGACGCGTGTTTCCTCAAGTTCAAGAATCAAGATCTAGGATACCTGCAGACAGGTGCCTGTTTGTGTGGAGACAGTCTGTTTGAAACTGTGTTCCTCAGCGCCCGCTCTTTCTCCCCGTCGCTCCACACGCCTGGGAGTCCCTTTCTTTCTCTCCACAAGCACGTGTGTTGACTTCGTCGCACATGTGCATCTGCACAAGCGTTGAGCTCAGCAGAGCGTGTCTCTTGACACTTGATGTGCGTTGGCTGTGTCTGCCTGCTCCAGTGAAGAGAGAAACGGGAAATCATCTTGGTAGAGGCAACAAAGCAAAAGCGAGGCAGGATTGACATCTGCTCAACAGAGACGGATTCCCTGCGCTGACACAGTTCACAGTTACACGAGAAGCAATCTGAGCGGTCCGTCGACCGGAGACGTGTTTCCCAAGAGGTCGTTTAGCGAGTGAACAGCAGTGTGCGCGACTTTCAGGAGTGTGCCTGGAAAGTGCCAGAATCACCAGGAGCATCTGTGCAAAAGCTGCTGCCTCTGTGACCGCATTGAGGCACGTTCGCGTGTCTGCGAGTATATAGACGGCTCTTTCGCGTTCACTCCGAGGGAAACGGTCCGCTATTGCTTCTGTGCGCACAGACGCGATTCCCTTGTCTCTTGCGAACACAGGGAACTCTGTGCATCCAAATCTACAGGCTAAGGACGCGTCTGCATATGTTTTGGTGAACAATCGAGTGTGCGTGTTCTGACAGCTGCCTCTATGCAGACGTCTCCACAGAGCCACTTCTGAATGCCCCGCAGCCCAGGACTGAATGGATACACTAACAAGTGCACCGGTGTGAGCAACCACATATGCAGAAGGACGTCTTTCATCTCACAGAAGCGCGAACGTCTTGGCGTTCAAGCACATGGCAGAAACAAGGTGTGAACAGATGAGCTGCTGCTATTTTCTCCGTTCGGCATGCTTCGTTGTAGCTCTCTTGCCGGTCGCCGGCTTAGCGGCTTGCTTTGCGCGACTAGCTCTGGGGAGAGAAGGAGATAGCGCCGGAAACCTCGCCTTTTGCCTTCTTCGGCGCTGGAACCTGGTTGCTGCGCCTTCTCTTTGTCCATGTGCACACACACGATTCCTCAGCGAAAACCATGCAGAAACCTTTCCACGAGCACCCAGGGATGTGCACCCAGCACCACGTGCACGCACACGCAGCTAGAGAAAAGCACCTACCTTTTCACACACTGATGCCTAAGCAAACGCGTGGCCACACACACGCACACATCCGCAAGCGCGCCTACTCCCATCTATTGAGGGAAAGACGGACGAGCTCTTTGGTTGCTCTTCACAGGCTTGTCCCTGATCTATAGCTGAGGGCAAACACTTGTGTGCTTGTGGGAGAGCCTGTGTCTTTCCTGGAAGCGTTTGGGAGTTTTGCTCAGACGCGTGTTTCCTCAAGTTCAAGAATCAAGATCTAGGATACCTGCAGACAGGTGCCTGTTTGTGTGGAGACAGTCTGTTTGAAACTGTGTTCCTCAGCGCCCGCTCTTTCTCCCCGTCGCTCCACACGCCTGGGAGTCCCTTTCTTTCTCTCCACAAGCACGTGTGTTGACTTCGTCGCACATGTGCATCTGCACAAGCGTTGAGCTCAGCAGAGCGTGTCTCTTGACACTTGATGTGCGTTGGCTGTGTCTGCCTGCTCCAGTGAAGAGAGAAACGGGAAATCATCTTGGTAGAGGCAACAAAGCAAAGGCGAGGCAGGATTGACATCTGCTCAACAGAGACGGATTCCCTGCGCTGACACAGTTCACAGTTACACGAGAAGCAATCTGAGCGGTCCGTCGACCGGAGACGTGTTTCCCAAGAGGTCGTTTAGCGAGTGAACAGCAGTGTGCGCGACTTTCAGGAGTGTGCCTGGAAAGTGCCAGAATCACCAGGAGCATCTGTGCAAAAGCTGCTGCCTCTGTGACCGCATTGAGGCACGTTCGCGTGTCTGCGAGTATATAGACGGCTCTTTCGCGTTCACTCCGAGGGAAACGGTCCGCTATTGCTTCTGTGCGCACAGACGCGATTCCCTTGTCTCTTGCGAACACAGGGAACTCTGTGCATCCAAATCTACAGGCTAAGGACGCGTCTGCATATGTTTTGGTGAACAATCGAGTGTGCGTGTTCTGACAGCTGCCTCTATGCAGACGTCTCCACAGAGCCACTTCTGAATGCCCCGCAGCCCAGGACTGAATGGATACACTAACAAGTGCACCGGTGTGAGCAACCACATATGCAGAAGGACGTCTTTCATCTCACAGAAGCGCGAACGTCTTGGCGTTCAAGCACATGGCAGAAACAAGGTGTGAACAGATGAGCTGCTGCTATTTTCTCCGTTCGGCATGCTTCGTTGTAGCTCTCTTGCCGGTCGCCGGCTTAGCGGCTTGCTTTGCGCGACTAGCTCTGGGGAGAGAAGGAGATAGCGCCGGAAACCTCGCCTTTTGCCTTCTTCGGCGCTGGAACCTGGTTGCTGCGCCTTCTCTTTGTCCATGTGCACACACACGATTCCTCAGCGAAAACCATGCAGAAACCTTTCCACGAGCACCCAGGGATGTGCACCCAGCACCACGTGCACGCACACGCAGCTAGAGAAAAGCACCTACCTTTTCACACACTGATGCCTAAGCAAACGCGTGGCCACACACACGCACACATCCGCAAGCGCGCCTACTCCCATCTATTGAGGGAAAGACGGACGAGCTCTTTGGTTGCTCTTCACAGGCTTGTCCCTGATCTATAGCTGAGGGCAAACACTTGTGTGCTTGTGGGAGAGCCTGTGTCTTTCCTGGAAGCGTTTGGGAGTTTTGCTCAGACGCGTGTTTCCTCAAGTTCAAGAATCAAGATCTAGGATACCTGCAGACAGGTGCCTGTTTGTGTGGAGACAGTCTGTTTGAAACTGTGTTCCTCAGCGCCCGCTCTTTCTCCCCGTCGCTCCACACGCCTGGGAGTCCCTTTCTTTCTCTCCACAAGCACGTGTGTTGACTTCGTCGCACATGTGCATCTGCACAAGCGTTGAGCTCAGCAGAGCGTGTCTCTTGACACTTGATGTGCGTTGGCTGTGTCTGCCTGCTCCAGTGAAGAGAGAAACGGGAAATCATCTTGGTAGAGGCAACAAAGCAAAAGCGAGGCAGGATTGACATCTGCTCAACAGAGACGGATTCCCTGCGCTGACACAGTTCACAGTTACACGAGAAGCAATCTGAGCGGTCCGTCGACCGGAGACGTGTTTCCCAAGAGGTCGTTTAGCGAGTGAACAGCAGTGTGCGCGACTTTCAGGAGTGTGCCTGGAAAGTGCCAGAATCACCAGGAGCATCTGTGCAAAAGCTGCTGCCTCTGTGACCGCATTGAGGCACGTTCGCGTGTCTGCGAGTATATAGACGGCTCTTTCGCGTTCACTCCGAGGGAAACGGTCCGCTATTGCTTCTGTGCGCACAGACGCGATTCCCTTGTCTCTTGCGAACACAGGGAACTCTGTGCATCCAAATCTACAGGCTAAGGACGCGTCTGCATATGTTTTGGTGAACAATCGAGTGTGCGTGTTCTGACAGCTGCCTCTATGCAGACGTCTCCACAGAGCCACTTCTGAATGCCCCGCAGCCCAGGACTGAATGGATACACTAACAAGTGCACCGGTGTGAGCAACCACATATGCAGAAGGACGTCTTTCATCTCACAGAAGCGCGAACGTCTTGGCGTTCAAGCACATGGCAGAAACAAGGTGTGAACAGATGAGCTGCTGCTATTTTCTCCGTTCGGCATGCTTCGTTGTAGCTCTCTTGCCGGTCGCCGGCTTAGCGGCTTGCTTTGCGCGACTAGCTCTGGGGAGAGAAGGAGATAGCGCCGGAAACCTCGCCTTTTGCCTTCTTCGGCGCTGGAACCTGGTTGCTGCGCCTTCTCTTTGTCCATGTGCACACACACGATTCCTCAGCGAAAACCATGCAGAAACCTTTCCACGAGCACCCAGGGATGTGCACCCAGCACCACGTGCACGCACACGCAGCTAGAGAAAAGCACCTACCTTTTCACACACTGATGCCTAAGCAAACGCGTGGCCACACACGCACACATCCGCAAGCGCGCCTACTCCCATCTATTGAGGGAAAGACGGACGAGCTCTTTGGTTGCTCTTCACAGGCTTGTCCCTGATCTATAGCTGAGGGCAAACACTTGTGTGCTTGTGGGAGAGCCTGTGTCTTTCCTGGAAGCGTTTGGGAGTTTTGCTCAGACGCGTGTTTCCTCAAGTTCAAGAATCAAGATCTAGGATACCTGCAGACAGGTGCCTGTTTGTGTGGAGACAGTCTGTTTGAAACTGTGTTCCTCAGCGCCCGCTCTTTCTCCCCGTCGCTCCACACGCCTGGGAGTCCCTTTCTTTCTCTCCACAAGCACGTGTGTTGACTTCGTCGCACATGTGCATCTGCACAAGCGTTGAGCTCAGCAGAGCGTGTCTCTTGACACTTGATGTGCGTTGGCTGTGTCTGCCTGCTCCAGTGAAGAGAGAAACGGGAAATCATCTTGGTAGAGGCAACAAAGCAAAGGCGAGGCAGGATTGACATCTGCTCAACAGAGACGGATTCCCTGCGCTGACACAGTTCACAGTTACACGAGAAGCAATCTGAGCGGTCCGTCGACCGGAGACGTGTTTCCCAAGAGGTCGTTTAGCGAGTGAACAGCAGTGTGCGCGACTTTCAGGAGTGTGCCTGGAAAGTGCCAGAATCACCAGGAGCATCTGTGCAAAAGCTGCTGCCTCTGTGACCGCATTGAGGCACGTTCGCGTGTCTGCGAGTATATAGACGGCTCTTTCGCGTTCACTCCGAGGGAAACGGTCCGCTATTGCTTCTGTGCGCACAGACGCGATTCCCTTGTCTCTTGCGAACACAGGGAACTCTGTGCATCCAAATCTACAGGCTAAGGACGCGTCTGCATATGTTTTGGTGAACAATCGAGTGTGCGTGTTCTGACAGCTGCCTCTATGCAGACGTCTCCACAGAGCCACTTCTGAATGCCCCGCAGCCCAGGACTGAATGGATACACTAACAAGTGCACCGGTGTGAGCAACCACATATGCAGAAGGACGTCTTTCATCTCACAGAAGCGCGAACGTCTTGGCGTTCAAGCACATGGCAGAAACAAGGTGTGAACAGATGAGCTGCTGCTATTTTCTCCGTTCGGCATGCTTCGTTGTAGCTCTCTTGCCGGTCGCCGGCTTAGCGGCTTGCTTTGCGCGACTAGCTCTGGGGAGAGAAGGAGATAGCGCCGGAAACCTCGCCTTTTGCCTTCTTCGGCGCTGGAACCTGGTTGCTGCGCCTTCTCTTTGTCCATGTGCACACACACGATTCCTCAGCGAAAACCATGCAGAAACCTTTCCACGAGCACCCAGGGATGTGCACCCAGCACCACGTGCACGCACACGCAGCTAGAGAAAAGCACCTACCTTTTCACACACTGATGCCTAAGCAAACGCGTGGCCACACACACGCACACATCCGCAAGCGCGCCTACTCCCATCTATTGAGGGAAAGACGGACGAGCTCTTTGGTTGCTCTTCACAGGCTTGTCCCTGATCTATAGCTGAGGGCAAACACTTGTGTGCTTGTGGGAGAGCCTGTGTCTTTCCTGGAAGCGTTTGGGAGTTTTGCTCAGACGCGTGTTTCCTCAAGTTCAAGAATCAAGATCTAGGATACCTGCAGACAGGTGCCTGTTTGTGTGGAGACAGTCTGTTTGAAACTGTGTTCCTCAGCGCCCGCTCTTTCTCCCCGTCGCTCCACACGCCTGGGAGTCCCTTTCTTTCTCTCCACAAGCACGTGTGTTGACTTCGTCGCACATGTGCATCTGCACAAGCGTTGAGCTCAGCAGAGCGTGTCTCTTGACACTTGATGTGCGTTGGCTGTGTCTGCCTGCTCCAGTGAAGAGAGAAACGGGAAATCATCTTGGTAGAGGCAACAAAGCAAAAGCGAGGCAGGATTGACATCTGCTCAACAGAGACGGATTCCCTGCGCTGACACAGTTCACAGTTACACGAGAAGCAATCTGAGCGGTCCGTCGACCGGAGACGTGTTTCCCAAGAGGTCGTTTAGCGAGTGAACAGCAGTGTGCGCGACTTTCAGGAGTGTGCCTGGAAAGTGCCAGAATCACCAGGAGCATCTGTGCAAAAGCTGCTGCCTCTGTGACCGCATTGAGGCACGTTCGCGTGTCTGCGAGTATATAGACGGCTCTTTCGCGTTCACTCCGAGGGAAACGGTCCGCTATTGCTTCTGTGCGCACAGACGCGATTCCCTTGTCTCTTGCGAACACAGGGAACTCTGTGCATCCAAATCTACAGGCTAAGGACGCGTCTGCATATGTTTTGGTGAACAATCGAGTGTGCGTGTTCTGACAGCTGCCTCTATGCAGACGTCTCCACAGAGCCACTTCTGAATGCCCCGCAGCCCAGGACTGAATGGATACACTAACAAGTGCACCGGTGTGAGCAACCACATATGCAGAAGGACGTCTTTCATCTCACAGAAGCGCGAACGTCTTGGCGTTCAAGCACATGGCAGAAACAAGGTGTGAACAGATGAGCTGCTGCTATTTTCTCCGTTCGGCATGCTTCGTTGTAGCTCTCTTGCCGGTCGCCGGCTTAGCGGCTTGCTTTGCGCGACTAGCTCTGGGGAGAGAAGGAGATAGCGCCGGAAACCTCGCCTTTTGCCTTCTTCGGCGCTGGAACCTGGTTGCTGCGCCTTCTCTTTGTCCATGTGCACACACACGATTCCTCAGCGAAAACCATGCAGAAACCTTTCCACGAGCACCCAGGGATGTGCACCCAGCACCACGTGCACGCACACGCAGCTAGAGAAAAGCACCTACCTTTTCACACACTGATGCCTAAGCAAACGCGTGGCCACACACACGCACACATCCGCAAGCGCGCCTACTCCCATCTATTGAGAGAAAGACGGACGAGCTCTTTGGTTGCTCTTCACAGGCTTGTCCCTGATCTATAGCTGAGGGCAAACACTTGTGTGCTTGTGGGAGAGCCTGTGTCTTTCCTGGAAGCGTTAGGGAGTTTTGCTCAGACGCGTGTTTCCTCAAGTTCAAGAATCAAGATCTAGGATACCTGCAGACAGGTGCCTGTTTGTGTGGAGACAGTCTGTTTGAAACTGTGTTCCTCAGCGCCCGCTCTTTCTCCCCGTCGCTCCACACGCCTGGGAGTCCCTTTCTTTCTCTCCACAAGCACGTGTGTTGACTTCGTCGCACATGTGCATCTGCACAAGCGTTGAGCTCAGCAGAGCGTGTCTCTTGACACTTGATGTGCGTTGGCTGTGTCTGCCTGCTCCAGTGAAGAGAGAAACGGGAAATCATCTTGGTAGAGGCAACAAAGCAAAAGCGAGGCAGGATTGACATCTGCTCAACAGAGACGGATTCCCTGCGCTGACACAGTTCACAGTTACACGAGAAGCAATCTGAGCGGTCCGTCGACCGGAGACGTGTTTCCCAAGAGGTCGTTTAGCGAGTGAACAGCAGTGTGCGCGACTTTCAGGAGTGTGCCTGGAAAGTGCCAGAATCACCAGGAGCATCTGTGCAAAAGCTGCTGCCTCTGTGACCGCATTGAGGCACGTTCGCGTGTCTGCGAGTATATAGACGGCTCTTTCGCGTTCACTCCGAGGGAAACGGTCCGCTATTGCTTCTGTGCGCACAGACGCGATTCCCTTGTCTCTTGCGAACACAGGGAACTCTGTGCATCCAAATCTACAGGCTAAGGACGCGTCTGCATATGTTTTGGTGAACAATCGAGTGTGCGTGTTCTGACAGCTGCCTCTATGCAGACGTCTCCACAGAGCCACTTCTGAATGCCCCGCAGCCCAGGACTGAATGGATACACTAACAAGTGCACCGGTGTGAGCAACCACATATGCAGAAGGACGTCTTTCATCTCACAGAAGCGCGAACGTCTTGGCGTTCAAGCACATGGCAGAAACAAGGTGTGAACAGATGAGCTGCTGCTATTTTCTCCGTTCGGCATGCTTCGTTGTAGCTCTCTTGCCGGTCGCCGGCTTAGCGGCTTGCTTTGCGCGACTAGCTCTGGGGAGAGAAGGAGATAGCGCCGGAAACCTCGCCTTTTGCCTTCTTCGGCGCTGGAACCTGGTTGCTGCGCCTTCTCTTTGTCCATGTGCACACACACGATTCCTCAGCGAAAACCATGCAGAAACCTTTCCACGAGCACCCAGGGATGTGCACCCAGCACCACGTGCACGCACACGCAGCTAGAGAAAAGCACCTACCTTTTCACACACTGAAGCCTAAGCAAACGCGTGGCCACACACACGCACACATCCGCAAGCGCGCCTACTCCCATCTATTGAGGGAAAGACGGACGAGCTCTTTGGTTGCTCTTCACAGGCTTGTCCCTGATCTATAGCTGAGGGCAAACACTTGTGTGCTTGTGGGAGAGCCTGTGTCTTTCCTGGAAGCGTTTGGGAGTTTTGCTCAGACGCGTGTTTCCTCAAGTTCAAGAATCAAGATGTAGGATACCTGCAGACAGGTGCCTGTTTGTGTGGAGACAGTCTGTTTGAAACTGTGTTCCTCAGCGCCCGCTCTTTCTCCCCGTCGCTCCACACGCCTGGGAGTCCCTTTCTTTCTCTCCACAAGCACGTGTGTTGACTTCGTCGCACATGTGCATCTGCACAAGCGTTGAGCTCAGCAGAGCGTGTCTCTTGACACTTGATGTGCGTTGGCTGTGTCTGCCTGCTCCAGTGAAGAGAGAAACGGGAAATCATCTTGGTAGAGGCAACAAAGCAAAAGCGAGGCAGGATTGACATCTGCTCAACAGAGACGGATTCCCTGCGCTGACACAGTTCACAGTTACACGAGAAGCAATCTGAGCGGTCCGTCGACCGGAGACGTGTTTCCCAAGAGGTCGTTTAGCGAGTGAACAGCAGTGTGCGCGACTTTCAGGAGTGTGCCTGGAAAGTGCCAGAATCACCAGGAGCATCTGTGCAAAAGCTGCTGCCTCTGTGACCGCATTGAGGCACGTTCGCGTGTCTGCGAGTATATAGACGGCTCTTTCGCGTTCACTCCGAGGGAAACGGTCCGCTATTGCTTCTGTGCGCACAGACGCGATTCCCTTGTCTCTTGCGAACACAGGGAACTCTGTGCATCCAAATCTACAGGCTAAGGACGCGTCTGCATATGTTTTGGTGAACAATCGAGTGTGCGTGTTCTGACAGCTGCCTCTATGCAGACGTCTCCACAGAGCCACTTCTGAATGCCCCGCAGCCCAGGACTGAATGGATACACTAACAAGTGCACCGGTGTGAGCAACCACATATGCAGAAGGACGTCTTTCATCTCACAGAAGCGCGAACGTCTTGGCGTTCAAGCACATGGCAGAAACAAGGTGTGAACAGATGAGCTGCTGCTATTTTCTCCGTTCGGCATGCTTCGTTGTAGCTCTCTTGCCGGTCGCCGGCTTAGCGGCTTGCTTTGCGCGACTAGCTCTGGGGAGAGAAGGAGATAGCGCCGGAAACCTCGCCTTTTGCCTTCTTCGGCGCTGGAACCTGGTTGCTGCGCCTTCTCTTTGTCCATGTGCACACACACGATTCCTCAGCGAAAACCATGCAGAAACCTTTCCACGAGCACCCAGGGATGTGCACCCAGCACCACGTGCACGCACACGCAGCTAGAGAAAAGCACCTACCTTTTCACACACTGATGCCTAAGCAAACGCGTGGCCACACACACGCACACATCCGCAAGCGCGCCTACTCCCATCTATTGAGGGAAAGACGGACGAGCTCTTTGGTTGCTCTTCACAGGCTTGTCCCTGATCTATAGCTGAGGGCAAACACTTGTGTGCTTGTGGGAGAGCCTGTGTCTTTCCTGGAAGCGTTTGGGAGTTTTGCTCAGACGCGTGTTTCCTCAAGTTCAAGAATCAAGATCTAGGATACCTGCAGACAGGTGCCTGTTTGTGTGGAGACAGTCTGTTTGAAACTGTGTTCCTCAGCGCCCGCTCTTTCTCCCCGTCGCTCCACACGCCTGGGAGTCCCTTTCTTTCTCTCCACAAGCACGTGTGTTGACTTCGTCGCACATGTGCATCTGCACAAGCGTTGAGCTCAGCAGAGCGTGTCTCTTGACACTTGATGTGCGTTGGCTGTGTCTGCCTGCTCCAGTGAAGAGAGAAACGGGAAATCATCTTGGTAGAGGCAACAAAGCAAAGGCGAGGCAGGATTGACATCTGCTCAACAGAGACGGATTCCCTGCGCTGACACAGTTCACAGTTACACGAGAAGCAATCTGAGCGGTCCGTCGACCGGAGACGTGTTTCCCAAGAGGTCGTTTAGCGAGTGAACAGCAGTGTGCGCGACTTTCAGGAGTGTGCCTGGAAAGTGCCAGAATCACCAGGAGCATCTGTGCAAAAGCTGCTGCCTCTGTGACCGCATTGAGGCACGTTCGCGTGTCTGCGAGTATATAGACGGCTCTTTCGCGTTCACTCCGAGGGAAACGGTCCGCTATTGCTTCTGTGCGCACAGACGCGATTCCCTTGTCTCTTGCGAACACAGGGAACTCTGTGCATCCAAATCTACAGGCTAAGGACGCGTCTGCATATGTTTTGGTGAACAATCGAGTGTGCGTGTTCTGACAGCTGCCTCTATGCAGACGTCTCCACAGAGCCACTTCTGAATGCCCCGCAGCCCAGGACTGAATGGATACACTAACAAGTGCACCGGTGTGAGCAACCACATATGCAGAAGGACGTCTTTCATCTCACAGAAGCGCGAACGTCTTGGCGTTCAAGCACATGGCAGAAACAAGGTGTGAACAGATGAGCTGCTGCTATTTTCTCCGTTCGGCATGCTTCGTTGTAGCTCTCTTGCCGGTCGCCGGCTTAGCGGCTTGCTTTGCGCGACTAGCTCTGGGGAGAGAAGGAGATAGCGCCGGAAACCTCGCCTTTTGCCTTCTTCGGCGCTGGAACCTGGTTGCTGCGCCTTCTCTTTGTCCATGTGCACACACACGATTCCTCAGCGAAAACCATGCAGAAACCTTTCCACGAGCACCCAGGGATGTGCACCCAGCACCACGTGCACGCACACGCAGCTAGAGAAAAGCACCTACCTTTTCACACACTGATGCCTAAGCAAACGCGTGGCCACACACACGCACACATCCGCAAGCGCGCCTACTCCCATCTATTGAGGGAAAGACGGACGAGCTCTTTGGTTGCTCTTCACAGGCTTGTCCCTGATCTATAGCTGAGGGCAAACACTTGTGTGCTTGTGGGAGAGCCTGTGTCTTTCCTGGAAGCGTTTGGGAGTTTTGCTCAGACGCGTGTTTCCTCAAGTTCAAGAATCAAGATGTAGGATACCTGCAGACAGGTGCCTGTTTGTGTGGAGACAGTCTGTTTGAAACTGTGTTCCTCAGCGCCCGCTCTTTCTCCCCGTCGCTCCACACGCCTGGGAGTCCCTTTCTTTCTCTCCACAAGCACGTGTGTTGACTTCGTCGCACATGTGCATCTGCACAAGCGTTGAGCTCAGCAGAGCGTGTCTCTTGACACTTGATGTGCGTTGGCTGTGTCTGCCTGCTCCAGTGAAGAGAGAAACGGGAAATCATCTTGGTAGAGGCAACAAAGCAAAAGCGAGGCAGGATTGACATCTGCTCAACAGAGACGGATTCCCTGCGCTGACACAGTTCACAGTTACACGAGAAGCAATCTGAGCGGTCCGTCGACCGGAGACGTGTTTCCCAAGAGGTCGTTTAGCGAGTGAACAGCAGTGTGCGCGACTTTCAGGAGTGTGCCTGGAAAGTGCCAGAATCACCAGGAGCATCTGTGCAAAAGCTGCTGCCTCTGTGACCGCATTGAGGCACGTTCGCGTGTCTGCGAGTATATAGACGGCTCTTTCGCGTTCACTCCGAGGGAAACGGTCCGCTATTGCTTCTGTGCGCACAGACGCGATTCCCTTGTCTCTTGCGAACACAGGGAACTCTGTGCATCCAAATCTACAGGCTAAGGACGCGTCTGCATATGTTTTGGTGAACAATCGAGTGTGCGTGTTCTGACAGCTGCCTCTATGCAGACGTCTCCACAGAGCCACTTCTGAATGCCCCGCAGCCCAGGACTGAATGGATACACTAACAAGTGCACCGGTGTGAGCAACCACATATGCAGAAGGACGTCTTTCATCTCACAGAAGCGCGAACGTCTTGGCGTTCAAGCACATGGCAGAAACAAGGTGTGAACAGATGAGCTGCTGCTATTTTCTCCGTTCGGCATGCTTCGTTGTAGCTCTCTTGCCGGTCGCCGGCTTAGCGGCTTGCTTTGCGCGACTAGCTCTGGGGAGAGAAGGAGATAGCGCCGGAAACCTCGCCTTTTGCCTTCTTCGGCGCTGGAACCTGGTTGCTGCGCCTTCTCTTTGTCCATGTGCACACACACGATTCCTCAGCGAAAACCATGCAGAAACCTTTCCACGAGCACCCAGGGATGTGCACCCAGCACCACGTGCACGCACACGCAGCTAGAGAAAAGCACCTACCTTTTCACACACTGATGCCTAAGCAAACGCGTGGCCACACACACGCACACATCCGCAAGCGCGCCTACTCCCATCTATTGAGGGAAAGACGGACGAGCTCTTTGGTTGCTCTTCACAGGCTTGTCCCTGATCTATAGCTGAGGGCAAACACTTGTGTGCTTGTGGGAGAGCCTGTGTCTTTCCTGGAAGCGTTTGGGAGTTTTGCTCAGACGCGTGTTTCCTCAAGTTCAAGAATCAAGATCTAGGATACCTGCAGACAGGTGCCTGTTTGTGTGGAGACAGTCTGTTTGAAACTGTGTTCCTCAGCGCCCGCTCTTTCTCCCCGTCGCTCCACACGCCTGGGAGTCCCTTTCTTTCTCTCCACAAGCACGTGTGTTGACTTCGTCGCACATGTGCATCTGCACAAGCGTTGAGCTCAGCAGAGCGTGTCTCTTGACACTTGATGTGCGTTGGCTGTGTCTGCCTGCTCCAGTGAAGAGAGAAACGGGAAATCATCTTGGTAGAGGCAACAAAGCAAAGGCGAGGCAGGATTGACATCTGCTCAACAGAGACGGATTCCCTGCGCTGACACAGTTCACAGTTACACGAGAAGCAATCTGAGCGGTCCGTCGACCGGAGACGTGTTTCCCAAGAGGTCGTTTAGCGAGTGAACAGCAGTGTGCGCGACTTTCAGGAGTGTGCCTGGAAAGTGCCAGAATCACCAGGAGCATCTGTGCAAAAGCTGCTGCCTCTGTGACCGCATTGAGGCACGTTCGCGTGTCTGCGAGTATATAGACGGCTCTTTCGCGTTCACTCCGAGGGAAACGGTCCGCTATTGCTTCTGTGCGCACAGACGCGATTCCCTTGTCTCTTGCGAACACAGGGAACTCTGTGCATCCAAATCTACAGGCTAAGGACGCGTCTGCATATGTTTTGGTGAACAATCGAGTGTGCGTGTTCTGACAGCTGCCTCTATGCAGACGTCTCCACAGAGCCACTTCTGAATGCCCCGCAGCCCAGGACTGAATGGATACACTAACAAGTGCACCGGTGTGAGCAACCACATATGCAGAAGGACGTCTTTCATCTCACAGAAGCGCGAACGTCTTGGCGTTCAAGCACATGGCAGAAACAAGGTGTGAACAGATGAGCTGCTGCTATTTTCTCCGTTCGGCATGCTTCGTTGTAGCTCTCTTGCCGGTCGCCGGCTTAGCGGCTTGCTTTGCGCGACTAGCTCTGGGGAGAGAAGGAGATAGCGCCGGAAACCTCGCCTTTTGCCTTCTTCGGCGCTGGAACCTGGTTGCTGCGCCTTCTCTTTGTCCATGTGCACACACACGATTCCTCAGCGAAAACCATGCAGAAACCTTTCCACGAGCACCCAGGGATGTGCACCCAGCACCACGTGCACGCACACGCAGCTAGAGAAAAGCACCTACCTTTTCACACACTGATGCCTAAGCAAACGCGTGGCCACACACACGCACACATCCGCAAGCGCGCCTACTCCCATCTATTGAGGGAAAGACGGACGAGCTCTTTGGTTGCTCTTCACAGGCTTGTCCCTGATCTATAGCTGAGGGCAAATACTTGTGTGCTTGTGGGAGAGCCTGTGTCTTTCCTGGAAGCGTTTGGGAGTTTTGCTCAGACGCGTGTTTCCTCAAGTTCAAGAATCAAGATCTAGGATACCTGCAGACAGGTGCCTGTTTGTGTGGAGACAGTCTGTTTGAAACTGTGTTCCTCAGCGCCCGCTCTTTCTCCCCGTCGCTCCACACGCCTGGGAGTCCCTTTCTTTCTCTCCACAAGCACGTGTGTTGACTTCGTCGCACATGTGCATCTGCACAAGCGTTGAGCTCAGCAGAGCGTGTCTCTTGACACTTGATGTGCGTTGGCTGTGTCTGCCTGCTCCAGTGAAGAGAGAAACGGGAAATCATCTTGGTAGAGGCAACAAAGCAAAAGCGAGGCAGGATTGACATCTGCTCAACAGAGACGGATTCCCTGCGCTGACACAGTTCACAGTTACACGAGAAGCAATCTGAGCGGTCCGTCGACCGGAGACGTGTTTCCCAAGAGGTCGTTTAGCGAGTGAACAGCAGTGTGCGCGACTTTCAGGAGTGTGCCTGGAAAGTGCCAGAATCACCAGGAGCATCTGTGCAAAAGCTGCTGCCTCTGTGACCGCATTGAGGCACGTTCGCGTGTCTGCGAGTATATAGACGGCTCTTTCGCGTTCACTCCGAGGGAAACGGTCCGCTATTGCTTCTGTGCGCACAGACGCGATTCCCTTGTCTCTTGCGAACACAGGGAACTCTGTGCATCCAAATCTACAGGCTAAGGACGCGTCTGCATATGTTTTGGTGAACAATCGAGTGTGCGTGTTCTGACAGCTGCCTCTATGCAGACGTCTCCACAGAGCCACTTCTGAATGCCCCGCAGCCCAGGACTGAATGGATACACTAACAAGTGCACCGGTGTGAGCAACCACATATGCAGAAGGACGTCTTTCATCTCACAGAAGCGCGAACGTCTTGGCGTTCAAGCACATGGCAGAAACAAGGTGTGAACAGATGAGCTGCTGCTATTTTCTCCGTTCGGCATGCTTCGTTGTAGCTCTCTTGCCGGTCGCCGGCTTAGCGGCTTGCTTTGCGCGACTAGCTCTGGGGAGAGAAGGAGATAGCGCCGGAAACCTCGCCTTTTGCCTTCTTCGGCGCTGGAACCTGGTTGCTGCGCCTTCTCTTTGTCCATGTGCACACACACGATTCCTCAGCGAAAACCATGCAGAAACCTTTCCACGAGCACCCAGGGATGTGCACCCAGCACCACGTGCACGCACACGCAGCTAGAGAAAAGCACCTACCTTTTCACACACTGATGCCTAAGCAAACGCGTGGCCACACACACGCACACATCCGCAAGCGCGCCTACTCCCATCTATTGAGGGAAAGACGGACGAGCTCTTTGGTTGCTCTTCACAGGCTTGTCCCTGATCTATAGCTGAGGGCAAACACTTGTGTGCTTGTGGGAGAGCCTGTGTCTTTCCTGGAAGCGTTTGGGAGTTTTGCTCAGACGCGTGTTTCCTCAAGTTCAAGAATCAAGATCTAGGATACCTGCAGACAGGTGCCTGTTTGTGTGGAGACAGTCTGTTTGAAACTGTGTTCCTCAGCGCCCGCTCTTTCTCCCCGTCGCTCCACACGCCTGGGAGTCCCTTTCTTTCTCTCCACAAGCACGTGTGTTGACTTCGTCGCACATGTGCATCTGCACAAGCGTTGAGCTCAGCAGAGCGTGTCTCTTGACACTTGATGTGCGTTGGCTGTGTCTGCCTGCTCCAGTGAAGAGAGAAACGGGAAATCATCTTGGTAGAGGCAACAAAGCAAAGGCGAGGCAGGATTGACATCTGCTCAACAGAGACGGATTCCCTGCGCTGACACAGTTCACAGTTACACGAGAAGCAATCTGAGCGGTCCGTCGACCGGAGACGTGTTTCCCAAGAGGTCGTTTAGCGAGTGAACAGCAGTGTGCGCGACTTTCAGGAGTGTGCCTGGAAAGTGCCAGAATCACCAGGAGCATCTGTGCAAAAGCTGCTGCCTCTGTGACCGCATTGAGGCACGTTCGCGTGTCTGCGAGTATATAGACGGCTCTTTCGCGTTCACTCCGAGGGAAACGGTCCGCTATTGCTTCTGTGCGCACAGACGCGATTCCCTTGTCTCTTGCGAACACAGGGAACTCTGTGCATCCAAATCTACAGGCTAAGGACGCGTCTGCATATGTTTTGGTGAACAATCGAGTGTGCGTGTTCTGACAGCTGCCTCTATGCAGACGTCTCCACAGAGCCACTTCTGAATGCCCCGCAGCCCAGGACTGAATGGATACACTAACAAGTGCACCGGTGTGAGCAACCACATATGCAGAAGGACGTCTTTCATCTCACAGAAGCGCGAACGTCTTGGCGTTCAAGCACATGGCAGAAACAAGGTGTGAACAGATGAGCTGCTGCTATTTTCTCCGTTCGGCATGCTTCGTTGTAGCTCTCTTGCCGGTCGCCGGCTTAGCGGCTTGCTTTGCGCGACTAGCTCTGGGGAGAGAAGGAGATAGCGCCGGAAACCTCGCCTTTTGCCTTCTTCGGCGCTGGAACCTGGTTGCTGCGCCTTCTCTTTGTCCATGTGCACACACACGATTCCTCAGCGAAAACCATGCAGAAACCTTTCCACGAGCACCCAGGGATGTGCACCCAGCACCACGTGCACGCACACGCAGCTAGAGAAAAGCACCTACCTTTTCACACACTGATGCCTAAGCAAACGCGTGGCCACACACACGCACACATCCGCAAGCGCGCCTACTCCCATCTACTGAGAGAAAGACGGACGAGCTCTTTGGTTGCTCTTCACAGGCTTGTCCCTGATCTATAGCTGAGGGCAAACACTTGTGTGCTTGTGGGAGAGCCTGTGTCTTTCCTGGAAGCGTTTGGGAGTTTTGCTCAGACGCGTGTTTCCTCAAGTTCAAGAATCAAGATCTAGGATACCTGCAGACAGGTGCCTGTTTGTGTGGAGACAGTCTGTTTGAAACTGTGTTCCTCAGCGCCCGCTCTTTCTCCCCGTCGCTCCACACGCCTGGGAGTCCCTTTCTTTCTCTCCACAAGCACGTGTGTTGACTTCGTCGCACATGTGCATCTGCACAAGCGTTGAGCTCAGCAGAGCGTGTCTCTTGACACTTGATGTGCGTTGGCTGTGTCTGCCTGCTCCAGTGAAGAGAGAAACGGGAAATCATCTTGGTAGAGGCAACAAAGCAAAGGCGAGGCAGGATTGACATCTGCTCAACAGAGACGGATTCCCTGCGCTGACACAGTTCACAGTTACACGAGAAGCAATCTGAGCGGTCCGTCGACCGGAGACGTGTTTCCCAAGAGGTCGTTTAGCGAGTGAACAGCAGTGTGCGCGACTTTCAGGAGTGTGCCTGGAAAGTGCCAGAATCACCAGGAGCATCTGTGCAAAAGCTGCTGCCTCTGTGACCGCATTGAGGCACGTTCGCGTGTCTGCGAGTATATAGACGGCTCTTTCGCGTTCACTCCGAGGGAAACGGTCCGCTATTGCTTCTGTGCGCACAGACGCGATTCCCTTGTCTCTTGCGAACACAGGGAACTCTGTGCATCCAAATCTACAGGCTAAGGACGCGTCTGCATATGTTTTGGTGAACAATCGAGTGTGCGTGTTCTGACAGCTGCCTCTATGCAGACGTCTCCACAGAGCCACTTCTGAATGCCCAGCAGCCCAGGACTGAATGGATACACTAACAAGTGCACCGGTGTGAGCAACCACATATGCAGAAGGACGTCTTTCATCTCACAGAAGCGCGAACGTCTTGGCGTTCAAGCACATGGCAGAAACAAGGTGTGAACAGATGAGCTGCTGCTATTTTCTCCGTTCGGCATGCTTCGTTGTAGCTCTCTTGCCGGTCGCCGGCTTAGCGGCTTGCTTTGCGCGACTAGCTCTGGGGAGAGAAGGAGATAGCGCCGGAAACCTCGCCTTTTGCCTTCTTCGGCGCTGGAACCTGGTTGCTGCGCCTTCTCTTTGTCCATGTGCACACACACGATTCCTCAGCGAAAACCATGCAGAAACCTTTCCACGAGCACCCAGGGATGTGCACCCAGCACCACGTGCACGCACACGCAGCTAGAGAAAAGCACCTACCTTTTCACACACTGATGCCTAAGCAAACGCGTGGCCACACACACGCACACATCCGCAAGCGCGCCTACTCCCATCTATTGAGGGAAAGACGGACGAGCTCTTTGGTTGCTCTTCACAGGCTTGTCCCTGATCTATAGCTGAGGGCAAACACTTGTGTGCTTGTGGGAGAGCCTGTGTCTTTCCTGGAAGCGTTTGGGAGTTTTGCTCAGACGCGTGTTTCCTCAAGTTCAAGAATCAAGATCTAGGATACCTGCAGACAGGTGCCTGTTTGTGTGGAGACAGTCTGTTTGAAACTGTGTTCCTCAGCGCCCGCTCTTTCTCCCCGTCGCTCCACACGCCTGGGAGTCCCTTTCTTTCTCTCCACAAGCACGTGTGTTGACTTCGTCGCACATGTGCATCTGCACAAGCGTTGAGCTCAGCAGAGCGTGTCTCTTGACACTTGATGTGCGTTGGCTGTGTCTGCCTGCTCCAGTGAAGAGAGAAACGGGAAATCATCTTGGTAGAGGCAAGAAAGCAAAGGCGAGGCAGGATTGACATCTGCTCAACAGAGACGGATTCCCTGCGCTGACACAGTTCACAGTTACACGAGAAGCAATCTGAGCGGTCCGTCGACCGGAGACGTGTTTCCCAAGAGGTCGTTTAGCGAGTGAACAGCAGTGTGCGCGACTTTCAGGAGTGTGCCTGGAAAGTGCCAGAATCACCAGGAGCATCTGTGCAAAAGCTGCTGCCTCTGTGACCGCATTGAGGCACGTTCGCGTGTCTGCGAGTATATAGACGGCTCTTTCGCGTTCACTCCGAGGGAAACGGTCCGCTATTGCTTCTGTGCGCACAGACGCGATTCCCTTGTCTCTTGCGAACACAGGGAACTCTGTGCATCCAAATCTACAGGCTAAGGACGCGTCTGCATATGTTTTGGTGAACAATCGAGTGTGCGTGTTCTGACAGCTGCCTCTATGCAGACGTCTCCACAGAGCCACTTCTGAATGCCCCGCAGCCCAGGACTGAATGGATACACTAACAAGTGCACCGGTGTGAGCAACCACATATGCAGAAGGACGTCTTTCATCTCACAGAAGCGCGAACGTCTTGGCGTTCAAGCACATGGCAGAAACAAGGTGTGAACAGATGAGCTGCTGCTATTTTCTCCGTTCGGCATGCTTCGTTGTAGCTCTCTTGCCGGTCGCCGGCTTAGCGGCTTGCTTTGCGCGACTAGCTCTGGGGAGAGAAGGAGATAGCGCCGGAAACCTCGCCTTTTGCCTTCTTCGGCGCTGGAACCTGGTTGCTGCGCCTTCTCTTTGTCCATGTGCACACACACGATTCCTCAGCGAAAACCATGCAGAAACCTTTCCACGAGCACCCAGGGATGTGCACCCAGCACCACGTGCACGCACACGCAGCTAGAGAAAAGCACCTACCTTTTCACACACTGATGCCTAAGCAAACGCGTGGCCACACACACGCACACATCCGCAAGCGCGCCTACTCCCATCTATTGAGAGAAAGACGGACGAGCTCTTTGGTTGCTCTTCACAGGCTTGTCCCTGATCTATAGCTGAGGGCAAACACTTGTGTGCTTGTGGGAGAGCCTGTGTCTTTCCTGGAAGCGTTTGGGAGTTTTGCTCAGACGCGTGTTTCCTCAAGTTCAAGAATCAAGATCTAGGATACCTGCAGACAGGTGCCTGTTTGTGTGGAGACAGTCTGTTTGAAACTGTGTTCCTCAGCGCCCGCTCTTTCTCCCCGTCGCTCCACACGCCTGGGAGTCCCTTTCTTTCTCTCCACAAGCACGTGTGTTGACTTCGTCGCACATGTGCATCTGCACAAGCGTTGAGCTCAGCAGAGCGTGTCTCTTGACACTTGATGTGCGTTGGCTGTGTCTGCCTGCTCCAGTGAAGAGAGAAACGGGAAATCATCTTGGTAGAGGCAACAAAGCAAAAGCGAGGCAGGATTGACATCTGCTCAACAGAGACGGATTCCCTGCGCTGACACAGTTCACAGTTACACGAGAAGCAATCTGAGCGGTCCGTCGACCGGAGACGTGTTTCCCAAGAGGTCGTTTAGCGAGTGAACAGCAGTGTGCGCGACTTTCAGGAGTGTGCCTGGAAAGTGCCAGAATCACCAGGAGCATCTGTGCAAAAGCTGCTGCCTCTGTGACCGCATTGAGGCACGTTCGCGTGTCTGCGAGTATATAGACGGCTCTTTCGCGTTCACTCCGAGGGAAACGGTCCGCTATTGCTTCTGTGCGCACAGACGCGATTCCCTTGTCTCTTGCGAACACAGGGAACTCTGTGCATCCAAATCTACAGGCTAAGGACGCGTCTGCATATGTTTTGGTGAACAATCGAGTGTGCGTGTTCTGACAGCTGCCTCTATGCAGACGTCTCCACAGAGCCACTTCTGAATGCCCCGCAGCCCAGGACTGAATGGATACACTAACAAGTGCACCGGTGTGAGCAACCACATATGCAGAAGGACGTCTTTCATCTCACAGAAGCGCGAACGTCTTGGCGTTCAAGCACATGGCAGAAACAAGGTGTGAACAGATGAGCTGCTGCTATTTTCTCCGTTCGGCATGCTTCGTTGTAGCTCTCTTGCCGGTCGCCGGCTTAGCGGCTTGCTTTGCGCGACTAGCTCTGGGGAGAGAAAGAGATAGCGCCGGAAACCTCGCCTTTTGCCTTCTTCGGCGCTGGAACCTGGTTGCTGCGCCTTCTCTTTGTCCATGTGCACACACACGATTCCTCAGCGAAAACCATGCAGAAACCTTTCCACGAGCACCCAGGGATGTGCACCCAGCACCACGTGCACGCACACGCAGCTAGAGAAAAGCACCTACCTTTTCACACACTGATGCCTAAGCAAACGCGTGGCCACACACACGCACACATCCGCAAGCGCGCCTACTCCCATCTATTGAGGGAAAGACGGACGAGCTCTTTGGTTGCTCTTCACAGGCTTGTCCCTGATCTATAGCTGAGGGCAAACACTTGTGTGCTTGTGGGAGAGCCTGTGTCTTTCCTGGAAGCGTTTGGGAGTTTTGCTCAGACGCGTGTTTCCTCAAGTTCAAGAATCAAGATCTAGGATACCTGCAGACAGGTGCCTGTTTGTGTGGAGACAGTCTGTTTGAAACTGTGTTCCTCAGCGCCCGCTCTTTCTCCCCGTCGCTCCACACGCCTGGGAGTCCCTTTCTTTCTCTCCACAAGCACGTGTGTTGACTTCGTCGCACATGTGCATCTGCACAAGCGTTGAGCTCAGCAGAGCGTGTCTCTTGACACTTGATGTGCGTTGGCTGTGTCTGCCTGCTCCAGTGAAGAGAGAAACGGGAAATCATCTTGGTAGAGGCAACAAAGCAAAAGCGAGGCAGGATTGACATCTGCTCAACAGAGACGGATTCCCTGCGCTGACACAGTTCACAGTTAAACGAGAAGCAATCTGAGCGGTCCGTCGACCGGAGACGTGTTTCCCAAGAGGTCGTTTAGCGAGTGAACAGCAGTGTGCGCGACTTTCAGGAGTGTGCCTGGAAAGTGCCAGAATCACCAGGAGCATCTGTGCAAAAGCTGCTGCCTCTGTGACCGCATTGAGGCACGTTCGCGTGTCTGCGAGTATATAGACGGCTCTTTCGCGTTCACTCCGAGGGAAACGGTCCGCTATTGCTTCTGTGCGCACAGACGCGATTCCCTTGTCTCTTGCGAACACAGGGAACTCTGTGCATCCAAATCTACAGGCTAAGGACGCGTCTGCATATGTTTTGGTGAACAATCGAGTGTGCGTGTTCTGACAGCTGCCTCTATGCAGACGTCTCCACAGAGCCACTTCTGAATGCCCCGCAGCCCAGGACTGAATGGATACACTAACAAGTGCACCGGTGTGAGCAACCACATATGCAGAAGGACGTCTTTCATCTCACAGAAGCGCGAACGTCTTGGCGTTCAAGCACATGGCAGAAACAAGGTGTGAACAGATGAGCTGCTGCTATTTTCTCCGTTCGGCATGCTTCGTTGTAGCTCTCTTGCCGGTCGCCGGCTTAGCGGCTTGCTTTGCGCGACTAGCTCTGGGGAGAGAAGGAGATAGCGCCGGAAACCTCGCCTTTTGCCTTCTTCGGCGCTGGAACCTGGTTGCTGCGCCTTCTCTTTGTCCATGTGCACACACACGATTCCTCAGCGAAAACCATGCAGAAACCTTTCCACGAGCACCCAGGGATGTGCACCCAGCACCACGTGCACGCACACGCAGCTAGAGAAAAGCACCTACCTTTTCACACACTGATGCCTAAGCAAACGCGTGGCCACACACACGCACACATCCGCAAGCGCGCCTACTCCCATCTATTGAGGGAAAGACGGACGAGCTCTTTGGTTGCTCTTCACAGGCTTGTCCCTGATCTATAGCTGAGGGCAAACACTTGTGTGCTTGTGGGAGAGCCTGTGTCTTTCCTGGAAGCGTTTGGGAGTTTTGCTCAGACGCGTGTTTCCTCAAGTTCAAGAATCAAGATCTAGGATACCTGCAGACAGGTGCCTGTTTGTGTGGAGACAGTCTGTTTGAAACTGTGTTCCTCAGCGCCCGCTCTTTCTCCCCGTCGCTCCACACGCCTGGGAGTCCCTTTCTTTCTCTCCACAAGCACGTGT
>NW_027288743.1:0-35252 GCF_037038585.1 Patagioenas fasciata
TAGATTTTAGCTTTAGATTTGGGGTTAGGTTTAGATTTGGTGTTAGGTTTAGATTTTAGGTTTAGATTTGGGGTTAGGTTTAGATTTGGGGTTAGGTTTAGATTTTAGGTTTAGATTTGGGGTTAGGTTTATATTTGGGGTTAGGTTTAGATTTTAGGTTTAGATTTGGGGTTAGGTTTGATTTGGGGTTAGGTTTAGATTTTAGGTTTAGATTTGGGGTTAGGTTAGATTTTAGGTTTAGATTTGGGGTTAGGTTTAGATTTTAGGTTTTGATTTGGGGTTAGGTTTAGATTTTAGGTTTAGATTTGGGGTTAGCTTTAGATTTTAGGTTTAGATTTGGGGTTAGGTTTAGATTTGGGGTTAGGTTTAGATTTTAGGTTTAGATTTGGGGTTAGGTTTAGATTTTAGGTTTACATTTGGGGTTAGGTTTAGATTTTAGGTTTAGATATGGGGTTAGGTTTAGATTTGGGGTTAGGTTTAGATTTTAGGTTTAGATTTGGGGTTAGGTTTAGATTTGGGGTTAGGTTTAGATTTTAGGTTAGATTTGGGGTTAGGTTTAGATTTAGGTTTAGTTTTGGGGTTAGGTTTAGATTTGGTGTTAGGTTTAGATTTTAGGTTTGGATTTGGGGTTAGGTTCAGATTTTAGGTTTAGATTTGGGGTTAGGTTTAGATTTTAGGTTTAGTTTTGGGGTTAGGTTTAGATTGGTGTTAGGTTTAGATTTTAGGTTTGGATTTGGGGTTAGGTTCAGATTTTAGGTTTAGATTTGGGGTTAGGTTTAGACTTGGGGTTAGGTTTAGATTTTAGGTTTAGATTTGGGGTTAGGTTTAGATTTTAGGTTTAGATTTGGGGTTAGGTTTAGATTTAAGGTTAGATTTGGGGTTAGGTTTAGATTTGGGGTTAGGTTTAGATTTGGGGTTAGGTTTAGATTTTAGGTTTAGATTTGGGGTTAGGTTTAGATTTGGGGTTAGGTTTAGATTTTAGGTTTAGATTTGGGGTTAGGTTTAGATTTGGGGTTAGTGTTTAGATTTTAGGTTTAGATTTGGGTTTAGGTTTAGATTTTAGGTTTAGATTTGGGGTTAGGTTTAGATTTTAGGTTTAGATTTGGGGTTAGGTTTAGATTTTAGGTTTATATTTGGGGTAAGGTTTAGATTTGGGGTTAGGTTTAGATTTTAGGTTTAGATTTGGGGTTAGGTTTAGATTTTAGGTTTTAGATTTGGGGTTAGGTTTAGATTTTAGGTTTAGATATGGGGTTAGGTTTAGATTTGGGGTTAGGTTTAGATTTTAGGTTTAGATTTGGGGTTAGGTTTAGATTTGGGGTTAGGTTTAGATTTTAGGTTAGATTTGGGGTTAGGTTTAGATTTTAGGTTAGATTTGGGGTTAGGTTTAGATTTGGGGGTTAGGTTTAGATTTTAGGTTTAGATTTGGGGTTAGGTTTAGATTTTAGGTTTAGATTTTAGGTTTAGATTTGGGGTTAGGTTTAGATTTTAGGTTTAGATTTGGGGTTAGGTTTAGATTTTAGGTTTAGATTTGGGGTTAGGTTTAGATTTGGGGTTAGGTTTAGAATTTAGGTTTAGATTTGGGTTAGGTTTAGATTTTAGGTTTAGATTTGGGGTTAGGTTTAGATTTGGGGTTAGGTTTAGATTTTAGGTTTAGATTTGGGGTTAGGTTTAGATTTAAGGTTTAGATTTGCGGTTAGGTTTAGATTTGGGGTTAGGTTTAGATTTTAGGTTTAGATTTGGGGTTAGGTTTAGATTTTAGGTTTAGATTTGGGGTTAGGTTAGATTTGGGGTTAGGTTTATATTTTAGGTTTAGATTTGGGTTAGGTTTAGATTTTAGGTTTAGATTTGGGTTAGGTTTAGATTTGGGTTAGGTTTAGATTTTAGGTTTAGATTTGGGGTTAGGTTTAGATTTTAGGTTTAGATTTGGGTTAGGTTTAGATTTTGGGGTTAGGTTTAGATTTTAGGTTTAGATTTGGGGTTAGGTTTAGATTTTAGGTTTAGATTTGCGGTTAGGTTTAGATTTGGGGTTAGGTTTAGATTTTAGGTTTATATTTGGGGTTAGGTTTAGATTTTAGGTTTAGATTTGGGGTTAGGTTTAGATTTGGGTTAGGTTTAGATTTTAGGTTTAGATTTGGGGTTAGGTTTAGATTTTAGGTTTAGATTTGGGGTTACGTTTAGATTTGGGGTAGGTTTAGATTTTAGGTTTAGATTTGGGGTTAGGTTTAGATTTGGGGTTAGGTTTAGATTTTAGGTTTACATTTGGGGTTAGGTTCAGATTTTAGATTTAGATTTGGGGTTAGGTTTAGACTTGGGGTTAGGTTTAGATTTTAGGTTTAGATTTGGGGTTAGGTTTAGATTTTAGGTTTAGATTTGGGGTTAGGTTTAGATTTGGGGTTAGGTTTAGATTTTAGGTTTAGATTTGGGGTTAGGTTTATATTTGGGTTAGGTTTAGATTTTAGGTTTAGATTTGGGGTTAGGTTTAGATTTGGGGTTAGGTTTAGATTTTAGGTTTAGATTTGGGGTTAGGTTTAGATTTTAGGTTTAGATTTGGGGTTAGGTTTAGATTTTAGGTTTAGATTTGGGGTAAGGTTAGATTTGGGGTTAGGTTTAGATTTTAGGTTTAGATTTGGGGTTAGGTTTAGATTTGGGGTTAGGTTTAGATTTTAGGTTTAGATTTGGGGTTAGGTTTAGATTTTAGGTTTAGATTTGGGGTTAGGTTTAGACTTGGGGTTATTTAGATTTTAGGTTTAGATTTGGGGTTAGGTTTAGATTTGGGGTTAGGTTTAGATTTTAGGTTTAGATTTGGGGTTAGGTTTAGATTTGGGGTTAGGTTTAGATTTTAGGTTTAGATTTGGGGTTAGGTTTAGATTTTAGGTTTAGATTTGGGGGTTACGTTTAGATTTGGGGTTAGGTTTAGATTTTAGGTTTACATTTGGGGGTTAGGTTTAGATTTTAGGTTTAGATTTGGGGTTAGGTTTAGATTTGGGGTTAGGTTTAGTTTAGAGTTTAGATTTGGGGTTAGGTTTAGATTTAAGGTTTAGATTTGGGGTTAGGTTAGATTTTAGGTTTAGATTTGGGGTTAGGTTTAGATTTTAGGTTTATATTTGGGGTAAGGTTTAGATTTGGGGTTAGGTTTAGATTTTAGGTTTAGATTTGGGGTTAGGTTTAGATTTGGGGTTAGGTTTAGATTTTAGGTTTAGATTTGGGGTTAGGTTTAGATTTTAGGTTTAGATATGGGGTTAGGTTTAGATTTGGGGTTAGGTTTAGATTTTAGGTTTAGATTTGGGGTTAGGTTTAGATTTTAGGTTTAGATATGGGGTTAGGTTTAGATTTGGGGTTAGGTTAGATTTTAGGTTTAGATTGGGGTTAGGTTTAGATTTGGGGTTAGGTTTAGATTTTAGGTTTAGATTTGGGGTTAGGTTTAGATTTTAGGTTTAGATTTTAGGTTTAGATTTGGGGTTAGGTTTAGATTTTAGGTTTAGATTTGGGGTTAGGTTTAGATTTTAGGTTTAGATTTGGGGTTAGGTTTAGATTTTAGGTTTAGATTTCGGGTTAGGTTTAGATTTGGGGTTAGGTTTAGATTTTAGGTTTAGATTTGGGGTAGGTTTAGATTTTAGGTTTAGATTTGGGGTTAGGTTTAGATTTTAGGTTTAGATTTGGGGTTAGCTTTAGATTTTAGGTTTAGATTTGGGGTTAGGTTTAGATTTGGGGTTAGGTTTAGATTTTAGGGTTAGATTTGGGGTTAGGTTTAGATTTTAGGTTTACATTTGGGGTTAGGTTTAGATTTTAGCGTTTAGATATGGGGGTTAGGTTTAGATTTGGGGTTAGGTTTAGATTTTAGGTTTAGATTGGGGTTAGGTTTAGATTTGGGGTTAGGTTTAGATTTTAGGTTTAGATTTGGGGTTAGGTTTAGATTTGGGGTTAGGTTTAGATTTTAGGTTTAGATTTGGGGTTAGGTTTAGATTTTAGGTTTAGTTTTGGGGTTAGGTTTAGATTTGGTGTTAGGTTTAGATTTTAGGTTTGGATTTGGGGTTAGGTTCAGATTTTAGGTTTTGATTTGGGGTTAGGTTTAGACTTGGGGTTAGGTTTAGATTTTAGGTTTAGATTTGGGGTTAGGTTAGATTTTAGGTTTAGATTTGGGGTTAGGTTTAGATTTTAGGTTAGATTGGGGTTAGGTTAGATTTAAGGTTTAGATTTGGGGTTAGGTTTAGATTTGGGGTTAGGTTTAGATTTGGGGTTAGGTTTAGATTTTAGGTTTAGATTTGGGGTTAGGTTTAGATTTGGGGTTAGGTTTAGATTTTAGGTTTAGATTTGGGGTTAGGTTTAGATTTGGGGTTAGGTTTAGATTTTAGGTTTAGATTTGGGTTTAGGTTTAGATTTTAGGTTTAGATTTGGGGTTAGGTTTAGATTTTAGGTTTATATTTGGGGTTAGGTTTAGATTTTAGGTTTATATTTGGGGTAAGGTTTAGATTTGGGGTTAGGTTTAGATTTTAGGGTTAGATTTGGGGTTAGGTTTAGATTTGGGGTTAGGTTTAGATTTGGGGTTAGGTTTAGATTTTAGGTTTAGTTTTGGGGTTAGTTTAGATTTGGGTTTAGTTTAGATTTTAGGTTTAGATTTGGGGTTAGGTTTAGATTTGGGGTTAGGTTTAGATTTTAGGTTTAGATTTGGGTTTAGGTTTAGATTTTAGGTTTAGATTTGGGTTAGGTTTAGATTTTAGGTTTATATTTGGGTTTGGTTTAGATTTTAGGTTTATATTTGGGGTTAGGTTTAGATTTGGGGTTAGGTTTAGATTTTAGGTTTAGATTTGGGGTTAGGTTTAGATTTTAGGTTTAGATTTGGGGTTAGGTTTAGTTTTGGGGTTAGGTTTAGATTTTAGGTTTAGATTTGGGGTTAGGTTTAGATTTGGGGTTAGGTTTAGATTTTAGGTTTAGATTTGGGGTTAGGTTTAGATTTGGGGTTAGGTTTAGATTTTAGGTTTAGATTTGGGGTTAGGTTTAGATTTTAAGTTTATATTTGGGGTAAGGTTTAGTTTGGGGTTAGGTTTAGATTTTAGGTTTAGATTTGGGGTTAGGTTTAGATTTGGGGGTTAGGTTTAGATTTAGGTTTAGATTTGGGGTTAGGTTTAGATTTGGGGTTAGGTTTAGATTTTAGGTTTAGATTTGGGGTTAGGTTTAGATTTTAGGTTTAGATTTGGGGTTAGGTTTAGATTTGGGGTTAGGTTTAGATTTTAGGTTTAGATTTGGGGTTAGGTTTAGATTTTAGGTTTAGATTTGGGGTTAGGTTTAGATTTTAGGTTTATATTTGGGGTAAGGTTTAGATTTGGGGTTAGGTTTAGATTTTAGGTTTAGATTTGGGGTTAGGTTTAGATTTGGGGTTAGGTTTAGATTTTAGGTTTAGATTTGGGGTTAGGTTTAGATTTTAGGTTTAGATATGGGGTTAGGTTTAGATTTGGGGTTAGGTTTAGATTTTAGGTTTAGATTTGGGGTTAGGTTTAGATTTGTGGTTAGGTTTAGATTTTAGGTTTAGATTTGGGGTTAGGTTTAGATTTTAGGTTTAGATTTTAGGTTTAGATTTGGGGTTAGGTTTAGATTTTAGGTTTAGATTTGGGGTTAGGTTTAGATTTGGGGTTAGGTTTAGATTTTAGGTTTAGATTTGGGGTTAGGTTTAGATTTGGGGTTAGGTTTAGATTTTAGGTTTAGATTTGGGGTTAGGTTTAGATTTAAGGTTTAGATTTGGGGTTAGGTTTAGATTTGGGGTTAGGTTTAGATTTTAGGTTTAGATTTGGGGTTAGGTTTAGATTTTAGGTTTAGATTTGGGGTTAGGTTTAGATTTGGGGTTAGGTTTAGATTTTAGGTTTAGATTTGGGGTTAGGTTTAGATTTTAGGTTTAGATTCGGGGTTAGGTTTAGATTTTAGGTTTAGATTCGGGGTTAGGTTTAGATTTTCGGTTTAGATTTGGGGTTAGGTTTAGATTTGGGGTTAGGTTTAGATTTTAGGTTTAGATTTGGGGTTAGGTTTAGATTTGGGGTTAGGTTTAGATTTTAGGTTTAGATTTGGGGCAAGGTTTAGATTTGGGGTTAGGTTTAGATTTTAGATTTAGATTTGGGGTTAGGTTTAGATTTGGGGTTAGGTTTAGATTTTAGGTTTAGATTTGGGGCAAGGTTTAGATTTGGGGTTAGGTTTAGATTTTAGATTTAGATTTGGGGTTAGGTTTAGATTTGGGGTTAGGTTTAGATTTTAGGTTTAGATTTGGGGTTAGGTTTAGATTTGGGGTTAGGTTTAGATTTTAGGTTTAGATTTGGGGTTAGGTTTAGATTTTAGGTTTAGATTTGGGGTTAGGTTTAGATTTTAGGTTTAGATATGGGGTTAGGTTTAGATTTGGGGTTAGGTTTAGATTTTAGGTTTAGATTTGGGGTTAGGTTTAGATTTTAGGTTTAGATATGGGGTTAGGTTTAGATTTGGGGTTAGGTTTAGATTTTAGCTTTAGATTTGGGGTTAGGTTTAGATTTGGGGTTAGGTTTAGATTTTAGGTTTAGATTTGGGGTTAGGTTTAGATTTGGGGTTAGGTTTAGATTTTAGGTTTAGATTTGGGGTTAGGTTTATATTTGGGGTTAGGTTTAGATTTTAGGTTTAGATTTGGGGTTAGGTTTAGATTTGGGGTTAGGTTTAGATTTTAGGTTTAGATTTGGGGTTAGGTTTAGATTTTAGGTTTAGATTTGGGGTTAGGTTTAGATTTTAGGTTTTGATTTGGGGTTAGGTTTAGATTTTAGGTTTAGATTTGGGGTTAGCTTTAGATTTTAGGTTTAGATTTGGGGTTAGGTTTAGATTTGGGGTTAGGTTTAGATTTTAGGTTTAGATTTGGGGTTAGGTTTAGATTTTAGGTTTACATTTGGGGTTAGGTTTAGATTTTAGGTTTAGATATGGGGTTAGGTTTAGATTTGGGGTTAGGTTTAGATTTTAGGTTTAGATTTGGGGTTAGGTTTAGATTTGGGGTTAGGTTTAGATTTTAGGTTTAGATTTGGGGTTAGGTTTAGATTTTAGGTTTAGTTTTGGGGTTAGGTTTAGATTTGGTGTTAGGTTTAGATTTTAGGTTTGGATTTGGGGTTAGGTTCAGATTTTAGGTTTAGATTTGGGGTTAGGTTTAGATTTTAGGTTTAGTTTTGGGGTTAGGTTTAGATTTGGTGTTAGGTTTAGATTTTAGGTTTGGATTTGGGGTTAGGTTCAGATTTTAGGTTTAGATTTGGGGTTAGGTTTAGACTTGGGGTTAGGTTTAGATTTTAGGTTTAGATTTGGGGTTAGGTTTAGATTTTAGGTTTAGATTTGGGGTTAGGTTTAGATTTAAGGTTTAGATTTGGGGTTAGGTTTAGATTTGGGGTTAGGTTTAGATTTGGGGTTAGGTTTAGATTTTAGGTTTAGATTTGGGGTTAGGTTTAGATTTGGGGTTAGGTTTAGATTTTAGGTTTAGATTTGGGGTTAGGTTTAGATTTGGGGTTAGGTTTAGATTTTAGGTTTAGATTTGGGTTTAGGTTTAGATTTTAGGTTTAGATTTGGGGTTAGGTTTAGATTTTAGGTTTAGATTTGGGGTTAGGTTTAGATTTTAGGTTTATATTTGGGGTAAGGTTTAGATTTGGGGTTAGGTTTAGATTTTAGGTTTAGATTTGGGGTTAGGTTTAGATTTTAGGTTTAGATTTGGGGTTAGGTTTAGATTTTAGGTTTAGATATGGGGTTAGGTTTAGATTTGGGGTTAGGTTTAGATTTTAGGTTTAGATTTGGGGTTAGGTTTAGATTTGGGGTTAGGTTTAGATTTTAGGTTTAGATTTGGGGTTAGGTTTAGATTTTAGGTTTAGATTTGGGGTTAGGTTTAGATTTGGGGTTAGGTTTAGATTTTAGGTTTAGATTTGGGGTTAGGTTTAGATTTTAGGTTTAGATTTTAGGTTTAGATTTGGGGTTAGGTTTAGATTTTAGGTTTAGATTTGGGGTTAGGTTTAGATTTTAGGTTTAGATTTGGGGTTAGGTTTAGATTTGGGGTTAGGTTTAGAATTTAGGTTTAGATTTGGGGTTAGGTTTAGATTTTAGGTTTAGATTTGGGGTTAGGTTTAGATTTGGGGTTAGGTTTAGATTTTAGGTTTAGATTTGGGGTTAGGTTTAGATTTAAGGTTTAGATTTGCGGTTAGGTTTAGATTTGGGGTTAGGTTTAGATTTTAGGTTTAGATTTGGGGTTAGGTTTAGATTTTAGGTTTAGATTTGGGGTTAGGTTTAGATTTGGGGTTAGGTTTATATTTTAGGTTTAGATTTGGGGTTAGGTTTAGATTTTAGGTTTAGATTTGGGGTTAGGTTTAGATTTGGGGTTAGGTTTAGATTTTAGGTTTAGATTTGGGGTTAGGTTTAGATTTTAGGTTTAGATTTGGGGTTAGGTTTAGATTTGGGGTTAGGTTTAGATTTTAGGTTTAGATTTGGGGTTAGGTTTAGATTTTAGGTTTAGATTTGCGGTTAGGTTTAGATTTGGGGTTAGGTTTAGATTTTAGGTTTATATTTGGGGTTAGGTTTAGATTTTAGGTTTAGATTTGCGGTTAGGTTTAGATTTGGGGTTAGGTTTAGATTTTAGGTTTATATTTGGGGTTAGGTTTAGATTTTAGGTTTAGATTTGGGGTTAGGTTTAGATTTGGGGTTAGGTTTAGATTTTAGGTTTAGATTTGGGGTTAGGTTTAGATTTTAGGTTTAGATTTGGGGTTACGTTTAGATTTGGGGTTAGGTTTAGATTTTAGGTTTAGATTTGGGGTTAGGTTTAGATTTGGGGTTAGGTTTAGATTTTAGGTTTAGATTTGGGGTTAGGTTTATATTTGGGGTTAGGTTTAGATTTTAGGTTTAGATTTGGGGTTAGGTTTAGATTTGGGGTTAGGTTTAGATTTTAGGTTTAGATTTGGGGTTAGGTTTAGATTTTAGGTTTAGATTTGGGGTTAGGTTTAGATTTTAGGTTTAGATTTGGGGTAAGGTTTAGATTTGGGGTTAGGTTTAGATTTTAGGTTTAGATTTGGGGTTAGGTTTAGATTTGGGGTTAGGTTTAGATTTTAGGTTTAGATTTGGGGTTAGGTTTAGATTTTAGGTTTAGATTTGGGGTTAGGTTTAGACTTGGGGTTATTTTAGATTTTAGGTTTAGATTTGGGGTTAGGTTTAGATTTGGGGTTAGGTTTAGATTTTAGGTTTAGATTTGGGGTTAGGTTTAGATTTGGGGTTAGGTTTAGATTTTAGGTTTAGATTTGGGGTTAGGTTTAGATTTTAGGTTTAGATTTGGGGTTAGGTTTAGATTTGGGGTTAGGTTTAGATTTTAGGTTTAGATTTGGGGTTAGGTTTAGATTTTAGGTTTAGATTTGGGGTTAGGTTTAGATTTGGGGTTAGGTTTAGATTTTAGGTTTAGATTTGGGGTTAGGTTTAGATTTAAGGTTTAGATTTGGGGTTAGGTTTAGATTTGGGGTTAGGTTTAGATTTTAGGTTTAGATTTGGGGTTAGGTTTAGATTTGGGGTTAGGTTTAGATTTTAGGTTTAGATTTGGGGTTAGGTTTAGATTTTAGGTTTAGATATGGGGTTAGGTTTAGATTTGGGGTTAGGTTTAGATTTTAGGTTTAGATTTGGGGTTAGGTTTAGATTTTAGGTTTAGATATGGGGTTAGGTTTAGATTTGGGGTTAGGTTTAGATTTTAGGTTTAGATTTGGGGTTAGGTTTAGA
The DNA here is from genome assembly GCF_037038585.1 of Patagioenas fasciata. Classification (NCBI taxonomy): domain Eukaryota; kingdom Metazoa; phylum Chordata; class Aves; order Columbiformes; family Columbidae; genus Patagioenas; species Patagioenas fasciata. Next base: position 9,724 of record NW_027288743.1, read on the forward strand.
TTTGGGGTTAGGTTTAGATTTTAGGTTTAGATTTGGGGTTAGGTTTAGATTTTAGGTTTAGATTTTAGGTTTAGATTTGGGGTTAGGTTTAGATTTTAGGTTTAGATTTGGGGTTAGGTTTAGATTTTAGGTTTAGATTTGGGGTTAGGTTTAGATTTGGGGTTAGGTTTAGATTTTAGGTTTAGATTTGGGGTTAGGTTTAGATTTTAGGTTTAGATTTGGGGTTAGGTTTAGATTTGGGGTTAGGTTTAGATTTTAGGTTTAGATTTGGGGTTAGGTTTAGATTTAAGGTTTAGATTTGGGGTTAGGTTTAGATTTTAGGTTTAGATTTGGGGTTAGGTTTAGATTTTAGGTTTAGATTTGGGGTTAGGTTTAGATTTTAGGTTTAAATTTGGGGTTAGGTTTAGATTTTAGGTTTAGATTTGGGGTTAGGTTTAGATTTGGGGTTAGGTTTAGATTTTAGGTTTAGATTTGGGGCAAGGTTTAGATTTGGGGTTAGGTTTAGATTTTAGGTTTAGATTTGGGGTTAGGTTTAGATTTGGGGTTAGGTTTAGATTTTAGGTTTAGATTTGGGGTTAGGTTTAGATTTGGGGTTAGGTTTAGATTTTAGGTTTAGATTTGGGGTTAGGTTTAGATTTTAGGTTTAGATATGGGGTTAGGTTTAGATTTGGGGTTAGGTTTAGATTTTAGGTTTTGATTTGGGGTTAGGTTTAGATTTTAGGTTTAGATATGGGGTTAGGTTTAGATTTGGGGTTAGGTTTAGATTTTAGCTTTAGATTTGGGGTTAGGTTTAGATTTGGGGTTAGGTTTAGATTTTAGGTTTAGATTTGGGGTTAGGTTTAGATTTGGGGTTAGGTTTAGATTTTAGGTTTAGATTTGGGGTTAGGTTTAGATTTTAGGTTTAGATTTGGGGTTAGGTTTAGATTTGGGGTTAGGTTTAGATTTTAGGTTTAGATTTGGGGTTAGGTTTAGATTTTAGGTTTAGATATGGGGTTAGGTTTAGATTTGGGGTTAGGTTTAGATTTTAGGTTTAGATTTGGGGTTAGGTTTAGATTTGGGGTTAGGTTTAGATTTTAGGTTTAGATTTGGGGTTAGGTTTAGATTTGGGGTTAGGTTTAGATTTTAGGTTTAGATTTGGGGTTAGGTTTAGATTTTAGGTTTAGATTTCGGGTTAGGTTTAGATTTGGGGTTAGGTTTAGATTTTAGGTTTAGATTTGGGGTTAGGTTTAGATTTTAGGTTTAGATTTGGGGTTAGGTTTAGATTTTAGGTTTAGATTTGGGGTTAGGTTTAGATTTGGGGTTAGGTTTAGATTTTAGGTTTAGATTTGGGGTTAGGTTTAGATTTTAGGTTTAGATTTGGGGTTAGCTTTAGATTTTAGGTTTAGATTTGGGGTTAGGTTTAGATTTGGGGTTAGGTTTAGATTTTAGGGTTAGATTTGGGGTTAGGTTTAGATTTTAGGTTTACATTTGGGGTTAGGTTTAGATTTTAGGTTTAGATATGGGGTTAGGTTTAGATTTGGGGTTAGGTTTAGATTTTAGGTTTAGATTTGGGGTTAGGTTTAGATTTGGGGTTAGGTTTAGATTTTAGGTTTAGATTTGGGGTTAGGTTTAGATTTTAGGTTTAGTTTTGGGGTTAGGTTTAGATTTGGTGTTAGGTTTAGATTTTAGGTTTGGATTTGGGGTTAGGTTCAGATTTTAGGTTTTGATTTGGGGTTAGGTTTAGACTTGGGGTTAGGTTTAGATTTTAGGTTTAGATTTGGGGTTAGGTTTAGATTTTAGGTTTAGATTTGGGGTTAGGTTTAGATTTGGGGTTAGGTTTAGATTTGGGGTTAGGTTTAGATTTTAGGTTTAGATTTGGGGTTAGGTTTAGATTTGGGGTTAGGTTTAGATTTTAGGTTTAGATTTGGGGTTAGGTTTAGATTTGGGGTTAGGTTTAGATTTTAGGTTTAGATTTGGGTTTAGGTTTAGATTTTAGGTTTAGATTTGGGGTTAGGTTTAGATTTTAGGTTTAGATTTGGGGTTAGGTTTAGATTTTAGGTTTATATTTGGGGTAAGGTTTAGATTTGGGGTTAGGTTTAGATTTTAGGTTTAGATTTGGGGTTAGGTTTAGATTTTAGGTTTAGATATGGGGTTAGGTTTAGATTTGGGGTTAGGTTTAGATTTTAGGTTTAGATTTGGGGTTAGGTTTAGATTTGGGGTTAGGTTTAGATTTTGGGTTTAGATTTGGGGTTAGGTTTAGATTTTAGGTTTAGATTTGGGGTTAGGTTTAGATTTTAGGTTTAGATTTGGGGTTAGGTTTAGATTTGGGGTTAGGTTTAGATTTTAGGTTTAGATTTGGGGTTAGGTTTAGATTTTAGGTTTAGATTTTAGGTTTAGATTTGGGGTTAGGTTTAGATTTTAGGTTTAGATTTGGGGTTAGGTTTAGATTTTAGGTTTAGATTTGGGGTTAGGTTTAGATTTGGGGTTAGGTTTAGATTTTAGGTTTAGATTTGGGGTTAGGTTTAGATTTTAGGTTTAGATTTGGGGTTAGGTTTAGATTTTAGGTTTAGATTTGGGGTTAGGTTTAGATTTGGGGTTAGGTTTAGATTTTAGGTTTAGATTTGGGGTTAGGTTTAGATTTAAGGTTTAGATTTGGGGTTAGGTTTAGATTTTAGGTTTAAATTTGGGGTTAGGTTTAGATTTTAGGTTTATATTTGGGGTAAGGTTTAGATTTGGGGTTAGGTTTAGATTTTAGGTTTAGATTTGGGGTTAGGTTTAGATTTGGGGTTAGGTTTAGATTTTAGGTTTAGATTTGGGGTTAGGTTTAGATTTTAGGTTTAGATATGGGGTTAGGTTTAGATTTGGGGTTAGGTTTAGATTTTAGGTTTAGATTTGGGGTTAGGTTTAGATTTTAGGTTTAGATATGGGGTTAGGTTTAGATTTGGGGTTAGGTTTAGATTTTAGGTTTAGATTTGGGGTTAGGTTTAGATTTGGGGTTAGGTTTAGATTTTAGGTTTAGATTTGGGGTTAGGTTTAGATTTTAGGTTTAGATTTTAGGTTTAGATTTGGGGTTAGGTTTAGATTTTAGGTTTAGATTTGGGGTTAGGTTTAGATTTTAGGTTTAGATTTGGGGTTAGGTTTAGATTTGGGGTTAGGTTTAGATTTTAGGTTTAGATTTGGGGTTAGGTTTAGATTTTAGGTTTAGATTTGGGGTTAGGTTTAGATTTGGGGTTAGGTTTAGATTTTAGGTTTAGATTTGGGGTTAGGTTTAGATTTAAGGTTTAGATTTGGGGTTAGGTTTAGATTTGGGGTTAGGTTTAGATTTTAGGTTTAGATTTGGGGTTAGGTTTAGATTTTAGGTTTAGATTTGGGGTTAGGTTTAGATTTGGGGTTAGGTTTAGATTTTAGGTTTAGATTTGGGGTTAGGTTTAGATTTTAGGTTTAGATTTGGGGTTAGGTTTAGATTTTAGGTTTAGATTTGGGGTTAGGTTTAGATTTTAGGTTTAGATTTGGGGTTAGGTTTAGATTTGGGGTTAGGTTTAGATTTTAGGTTTAGATTTGGGGTTAGGTTTAGATTTTAGGTTTAGATATGGGGTTAGGTTTAGATTTGGGGTTAGGTTTAGATTTTAGCTTTAGATTTGGGGTTAGGTTTAGATTTGGGGTTAGGTTTAGATTTTAGGTTTAGATTTGGGGTTAGGTTTAGATTTGGGGTTAGGTTTAGATTTTAGGTTTAGATTTGGGGTTAGGTTTAGATTTTAGGTTTAGATTTGGGGTTAGGTTTAGATTTGGGGTTAGGTTTAGATTTTAGGTTTAGATTTGGGGTTAGGTTTAGATTTTAGGTTTAGATATGGGGTTAGGCTTAGATTTGGGGTTAGGTTTAGATTTTAGCTTTAGATTTGGGGTTAGGTTTAGATTTGGGGTTAGGTTTAGATTTTAGGTTTAGATTTGGGGTTAGGTTTAGATTTGGGGTTAGGTTTAGATTTTAGGTTTAGATTTGGGGTTAGGTTTAGATTTTAGGTTTAGATTTCGGGTTAGGTTTAGATTTGGGGTTAGGTTTAGATTTTAGGTTTAGATTTGGGGTTAGGTTTAGATTTTAGGTTTAGATTTGGGGTTAGGTTTAGATTTTAGGTTTAGATTTAGGGTTAGCTTTAGATTTTAGGTTTAGATTTGGGGTTAGGTTTAGATTTGGGGTTAGGTTTAGATTTTAGGGTTAGATTTGGGGTTAGGTTAAGATTTTAGGTTTACATTTGGGGTTAGGTTTAGATTTTAGGTTTAGATATGGGGTTAGGTTTAGATTTGGGGTTAGGTTTAGATTTTAGGTTTAGATTTGGGGTTAGGTTTAGATTTGGGGTTAGGTTTAGATTTTAGGTTTAGATTTGGGGTTAGGTTTAGATTTTAGGTTTAGTTTTGGGGTTAGGTTTAGATTTGGTGTTAGGTTTAGATTTTAGGTTTAGATTTGGGGTTAGGTTTAGATTTGGGGTTAGGTTTAGATTTTAGGTTTAGATTTGGGGTTAGGTTTAGATTTAAGGTTTAGATTTGGGGTTAGGTTTAGATTTGGGGTTAGGTTTAGATTTTAGGTTTAGATTTGGGGTTAGGTTTAGATTTAAGGTTTAGATTTGGGGTTAGGTTTAGATTTGGGGTTAGGTTTAGATTTTAGGTTTAGATTTGGGGTTAGGTTTAGATTTTAGGTTTAGATTTGGGGTTAGGTTTAGATTTGGGGTTAGGTTTAGATTTTAGGTTTAGATTTGGGGTTAGGTTTAGATTTTAGGTTTAGATTTGGGGTTAGGTTTAGATTTGGGGTTAGGTTTAGATTTTAGGTTTAGATTTGGGGTTAGGTTTAGATTTTAGGTTTAGATTTGGGGTTAGGTTTAGATTTGGGGTTAGGTTTAGATTTTAGCTTTAGATTTGGGGTTAGGTTTAGATTTGGGGTTAGGTTTAGATTTTAGGTTTAGATTTGGGGTTAGGTTTAGATTTGGGGTTAGGTTTAGATTTTAGGTTTAGATTTGGGGTTAGGTTTAGATTTTAGGTTTAGATTTGGGGTTAGGTTTAGATTTGGGGTTAGGTTTAGATTTTAGGTTTAGATTTGGGGTTAGGTTTAGATTTTAGGTTTAGATATGGGGTTAGGCTTAGATTTGGGGTTAGGTTTAGATTTTAGCTTTAGATTTGGGGTTAGGTTTAGATTTGGGGTTAGGTTTAGATTTTAGGTTTAGATTTGGGGTTAGGTTTAGATTTGGGGTTAGGTTTAGATTTTAGGTTTAGATTTGGGGTTAGGTTTAGATTTTAGGTTTAGATTTCGGGTTAGGTTTAGATTTGGGGTTAGGTTTAGATTTTAGGTTTAGATTTGGGGTTAGGTTTAGATTTTAGGTTTAGATTTGGGGTTAGGTTTAGATTTTAGGTTTAGATTTAGGGTTAGCTTTAGATTTTAGGTTTAGATTTGGGGTTAGGTTTAGATTTGGGGTTAGGTTTAGATTTTAGGGTTAGATTTGGGGTTAGGTTAAGATTTTAGGTTTACATTTGGGGTTAGGTTTAGATTTTAGGTTTAGATATGGGGTTAGGTTTAGATTTGGGGTTAGGTTTAGATTTTAGGTTTAGATTTGGGGTTAGGTTTAGATTTGGGGTTAGGTTTAGATTTTAGGTTTAGATTTGGGGTTAGGTTTAGATTTTAGGTTTAGTTTTGGGGTTAGGTTTAGATTTGGTGTTAGGTTTAGATTTTAGGTTTAGATTTGGGGTTAGGTTTAGATTTGGGGTTAGGTTTAGATTTTAGGTTTAGATTTGGGGTTAGGTTTAGATTTAAGGTTTAGATTTGGGGTTAGGTTTAGATTTGGGGTTAGGTTTAGATTTTAGGTTTAGATTTGGGGTTAGGTTTAGATTTTAGGTTTAGATATGGGGTTAGGTTTAGATTTGGGGTTAGGTTTAGATTTTAGCTTTAGATTTGGGGTTAGGTTTAGATTTGGGGTTAGGTTTAGATTTTAGGTTTAGATTTGGGGTTAGGTTTAGATTTGGGGTTAGGTTTAGATTTTAGGTTTAGATTTGGGGTTAGGTTTAGATTTTAGGTTTAGATTTCGGGTTAGGTTTAGATTTGGGGTTAGGTTTAGATTTTAGGTTTAGATTTGGGGTTAGGTTTAGATTTTAGGTTTAGATTTGGGGTTAGGTTTAGATTTTAGGTTTAGATTTGGGGTTAGGTTTAGATTTTAGGTTTAGATTTGGGGTTAGGTTTAGATTTGGGGTTAGGTTTAGATTTTAGGTTTAGATTTGGGGTTAGGTTTAGATTTTAGGTTTAGATATGGGGTTAGGTTTAGATTTGGGGTTAGGTTTAGATTTTAGCTTTAGATTTGGGGTTAGGTTTAGATTTGGGGTTAGGTTTAGATTTTAGGTTTAGATTTGGGGTTAGGTTTAGATTTGGGGTTAGGTTTAGATTTTAGGTTTAGATTTGGGGTTAGGTTTAGATTTTAGGTTTAGATTTCGGGTTAGGTTTAGATTTGGGGTTAGGTTTAGATTTTAGGTTTAGATTTGGGGTTAGGTTTAGATTTTAGGTTTAGATTTGGGGTTAGCTTTAGATTTTAGGTTTAGATTTGGGGTTAGGTTTAGATTTGGGGTTAGGTTTAGATTTTAGGGTTAGATTTGGGGTTAGGTTTAGATTTTAGGTTTACATTTGGGGTTAGGTTTAGATTTTAGGTTTAGATATGGGGTTAGGTTTAGATTTGGGGTTAGGTTTAGATTTTAGCTTTAGATTTGGGGTTAGGTTTAGATTTGGGGTTAGGTTTAGATTTTAGGTTTAGATTTGGGGTTAGGTTTAGATTTTAGGTTTAGTTTTGGGGTTAGGTTTAGATTTGGTGTTAGGTTTAGATTTTAGGTTTAGATTTGGGGTTAGGTTTAGATTTGGGGTTAGGTTTAGATTTTAGGTTTAGATTTGGGGTTAGGTTTAGATTTAAGGTTTAGATTTGGGGTTAGGTTTAGATTTGGGGTTAGGTTTAGATTTTAGGTTTAGATTTGGGGTTAGGTTTAGATTTTAGGTTTAGATTTGGGGTTAGGTTTAGATTTGGGGTTAGGTTTAGATTTTAGGTTTAGATTTGGGGTTAGGTTTAGATTTTAGGTTTAGATTTGGGGTTAGGTTTAGATTTGGGGTTAGGTTTAGATTTTAGGTTTAGATTTGGGGTTAGGTTTAGATTTTAGGTTTAAATTTGGGGTTAGGTTTAGATTTTAGGTTTAGATTTGGGGTTAGGTTTAGATTTTAGGTTTAGATTTGGGGCAAGGTTTAGATTTGGGGTTAGGTTTAGATTTTAGGTTTAGATTTGGGGTTAGGTTTAGATTTGGGGTTAGGTTTAGATTTTAGGTTTAGATTTGGGGTTAGGTTTAGATTTGGGGTTAGGTTTAGATTTTAGGTTTAGATTTGGGGTTAGGTTTAGATTTTAGGTTTAGATATGGGGTTAGGTTTAGATTTGGGGTTAGGTTTAGATTTTAGGTTTTGATTTGGGGTTAGGTTTAGATTTTAGGTTTAGATATGGGGTTAGGTTTAGATTTGGGGTTAGGTTTAGATTTTAGCTTTAGATTTGGGGTTAGGTTTAGATTTTAGGTTTAGATTTGGGGTTAGGTTTAGATTTGGGGTTAGGTTTAGATTTTAGGTTTAGATTTGGGGTTAGGTTTAGATTTTAGGTTTAGATTTGGGGTTAGGTTTAGATTTGGGGTTAGGTTTAGATTTTAGGTTTAGATTTGGGGTTAGGTTTAGATTTTAGGTTTAGATATGGGGTTAGGTTTAGATTTGGGGTTAGGTTTAGATTTTAGCTTTAGATTTGGGGTTAGGTTTAGATTTGGGGTTAGGTTTAGATTTTAGGTTTAGATTTGGGGTTAGGTTTAAATTTGGGGTTAGGTTTAGATTTTAGGTTTAGATTTGGGGTTAGGTTTAGATTTTAGGTTTAGATTTCGGGTTAGGTTTAGATTTGGGGTTAGGTTTAGATTTTAGGTTTAGATTTGGGGTTAGGTTTAGATTTTAGGTTTAGATATGGGGTTAGGTTTAGATTTGGGGTTAGGTTTAGATTTTAGGTTTAGATTTGGGGTTAGGTTTAGATTTGGGGTTAGGTTTAGATTTTAGGTTTAGATTTGGGGTTAGGTTTAGATTTTAGGTTTAGTTTTGGGGTTAGGTTTAGATTTGGTGTTAGGTTTAGATTTTAGGTTTGGATTTGGGGTTAGGTTCAGATTTTAGGTTTTGATTTGGGGTTAGGTTTAGACTTGGGGTTAGGTTTAGATTTTAGGTTTAGATTTGGGGTTAGGTTTAGATTTTAGGTTTAGATTTGGGGTTAGGTTTAGATTTGGGGTTAGGTTTAGATTTGGGGTTAGGTTTAGATTTTAGGTTTAGATTTGGGGTTAGGTTTAGATTTGGGGTTAGGTTTAGATTTTAGGTTTAGATTTGGGGTTAGGTTTAGATTTGGGGTTAGGTTTAGATTTTAGGTTTAGATTTGGGTTTAGGTTTAGATTTTAGGTTTAGATTTGGGGTTAGGTTTAGATTTTAGGTTTATATTTGGGGTTAGGTTTAGATTTTAGGTTTATATTTGGGGTAAGGTTTAGATTTGGGGTTAGGTTTAGATTTTAGGTTTAGATTTGGGGTTAGGTTTAGATTTTAGGTTTAGATATGGGGTTAGGTTTAGATTTGGGGTTAGGTTTAGATTTTAGGTTTAGATTTGGGGTTAGGTTTAGATTTGGGGTTAGGTTTAGATTTTAGGTTTAGATTTGGGGTTAGGTTTAGATTTTAGGTTTAGATTTGGGGTTAGGTTTAGATTTTAGGTTTAGATTTGGGGTTAGGTTTAGATTTGGGGTTAGGTTTAGATTTTAGGTTTAGATTTGGGGTTAGGTTTAGATTTTAGGTTTAGATTTTAGGTTTAGATTTGGGGTTAGGTTTAGATTTTAGGTTTAGATTTGGGGTTAGGTTTAGATTTTAGGTTTAGATTTGGGGTTAGGTTTAGATTTGGGGTTAGGTTTAGATTTTAGGTTTAGATTTGGGGTTAGGTTTAGATTTTAGGTTTAGATTTGGGGTTAGGTTTAGATTTTAGGTTTAGATTTGGGGTTAGGTTTAGATTTTAGGTTTAGATTTGGGGTTAGGTTTAGATCTGGGGTTAGGTTTAGATTTTAGGTTTAGATTTGGGGTTAGGTTTAGATTTAAGGTTTAGATTTGGGGTTAGGTTTAGATTTTAGGTTTAGATTTGGGGTTAGGTTTAGATTTTAGGTTTATATTTGGGGTAAGGTTTAGATTTGGGGTTAGGTTTAGATTTTAGGTTTAGATTTGGGGTTAGGTTTAGATTTGGGGTTAGGTTTAGATTTTAGGTTTAGATTTGGGGTTAGGTTTAGATTTTAGGTTTAGATATGGGGTTAGGTTTAGATTTGGGGTTAGGTTTAGATTTTAGGTTTAGATTTGGGGTTAGGTTTAGATTTTAGGTTTAGATATGGGGTTAGGTTTAGATTTGGGGTTAGGTTTAGATTTTAGGTTTAGATTTGGGGTTAGGTTTAGATTTGGGGTTAGGTTTAGATTTTAGGTTTAGATTTGGGGTTAGGTTTAGATTTTAGGTTTAGATTTTAGGTTTAGATTTGGGGTTAGGTTTAGATTTTAGGTTTAGATTTGGGGTTAGGTTTAGATTTTAGGTTTAGATTTGGGGTTAGGTTTAGATTTGGGGTTAGGTTTAGATTTTAGGTTTAGATTTGGGGTTAGGTTTAGATTTTAGGTTTAGATTTGGGGTTAGGTTTAGATTTGGGGTTAGGTTTAGATTTTAGGTTTAGATTTGGGGTTAGGTTTAGATTTAAGGTTTAGATTTGGGGTTAGGTTTAGATTTGGGGTTAGGTTTAGATTTTAGGTTTAGATTTGGGGTTAGGTTTAGATTTTAAGTTTAGATTTGGGGTTAGGTTTAGATTTGGGGTTAGGTTTAGATTTTAGGTTTAGATTTGGGGTTAGGTTTAGATTTTAGGTTTAGATTTGGGCTTAGGTTTAGATTTTAGGTTTAGATTTGGGGTTAGGTTTAGATTTGGGGTTAGGTTTAGATTTTAGGTTTAAATTTGGGGTTAGGTTTAGATTTGGGGTTAGGTTTAGATTTTAGGTTTAGATTTGGGGTTAGGTTTAGATTTGGGGTTAGGTTTAGATTTTAGGTTTAGATTTGGGGTTAGGTTTAGATTTGGGGTTAGGTTTAGATTTTAGGTTTAGATTTGGGGTTAGGTTTAGATTTTAGGTTTAGATATGGGGTTAGGTTTAGATTTGGGGTTAGGTTTAGATTTTAGGTTTTGATTTGGGGTTAGGTTTAGATTTTAGGTTAAGATATGGGGTTAGGTTTAGATTTGGGGTTAGGTTTAGATTTTAGCTTTAGATTTGGGGTTAGGTTTAGATTTGGGGTTAGGTTTAGATTTTAGGTTTAGATTTGGGGTTAGGTTTAGATTTGGGGTTAGGTTTAGATTTTAGGTTTAGATTTGGGGTTAGGTTTAGATTTTAGGTTTAGATTTGGGGTTAGGTTTAGATTTGGGGTTAGGTTTAGATTTTAGGTTTAGATTTGGGGTTAGGTTTAGATTTTAGGTTTAGATATGGGGTTAGGTTTAGATTTGGGGTTAGGTTTAGATTTTAGCTTTAGATTTGGGGTTAGGTTTAGATTTGGGGTTAGGTTTAGATTTTAGGTTTAGATTTGGGGTTAGGTTTAGATTTGGGGTTAGGTTTAGATTTTAGGTTTAGATTTGGGGTTAGGTTTAGATTTTAGGTTTAGATTTCGGGTTAGGTTTAGATTTGGGGTTAGGTTTAGATTTTAGGTTTAGATTTGGGGTTAGGTTTAGATTTTAGGTTTAGATTTGGGGTTAGGTTTAGATTTTAGGTTTAGATTTGGGGTTAGCTTTAGATTTTAGGTTTAGATTTGGGGTTAGGTTTAGATTTGGGGTTAGGTTTAGATTTTAGGGTTAGATTTGGGGTTAGGTTTAGATTTTAGGTTTACATTTGGGGTTAGGTTTAGATTTTAGGTTTAGATATGGGGTTAGGTTTAGATTTGGGGTTAGGTTTAGATTTTAGGTTTAGATTTGGGGTTAGGTTTAGATTTGGGGTTAGGTTTAGATTTTAGGTTTAGATTTGGGGTTAGGTTTAGATTTGGGGTTAGGTTTAGATTTTAGGTTTAGATTTGGGGTTAGGTTTAGATTTTAGGTTTAGTTTTGGGGTTAGGTTTAGATTTGGTGTTAGGTTTAGATTTTAGGTTTGGATTTGGGGTTAGGTTCAGATTTTAGGTTTTGATTTGGGGTTAGGTTTAGACTTGGGGTTAGGTTTAGATTTTAGGTTTAGATTTGGGGTTAGGTTTAGATTTTAGGTTTAGATTTGGGGTTAGGTTTAGATTTAAGGTTTAGATTTGGGGTTAGGTTTAGATTTGGGGTTAGGTTTAGATTTGGGGTTAGGTTTAGATTTTAGGTTTAGATTTGGGGTTAGGTTTAGATTTGGGGTTAGGTTTAGATTTTAGGTTTAGATTTGGGGTTAGGTTTAGATTTGGGGTTAGGTTTAGATTTTAGGTTTAGATTTGGGTTTAGGTTTAGATTTTAGGTTTAGATTTGGGGTTAGGTTTAGATTTTAGGTTTATATTTGGGGTAAGGTTTAGATTTGGGGTTAGGTTTAGATTTTAGGTTTAGATTTGGGGTTAGGTTTAGATTTTAGGTTTAGATTTGGGGTTAGGTTTAGATTTTAGGTTTAGATATGGGGTTAGGTTTAGATTTGGGGTTAGGTTTAGATTTTAGGTTTAGATTTGGGGTTAGGTTTAGATTTGGGGTTAGGTTTAGATTTTAGGTTTAGATTTGCGGTTAGGTTTAGATTTTAGGTTTAGATTTGGGGTTAGGTTTAGATTTTAGGTTTAGATTTGGGGTTAGGTTTAGATTTGGGGTTAGGTTTAGATTTTAGGTTTTGATTTGGGGTTAGGTTTAGATTTTAGGTTTAGATATGGGGTTAGGTTTAGATTTGGCGTTAGGTTTAGATTTTAGCTTTAGATTTGGGGTTAGGTTTAGATTTGGGGTTAGGTTTAGATTTTAGGTTTAGATTTGGGGTTAGGTTTAGATTTGGGCTTAGGTTTAGATTTTAGGTTTAAATTTGGGGTTAGGTTTAGATTTGGGGTTAGGTTTAGATTTGGGGTTAGGTTTAGATTTTAGGTTTAGATTTGGGGTTAGGTTTAGATTTGGGGTTAGGTTTAGATTTTAGGTTTAGATTTGGGGTTAGGTTTAGATTTTAGGTTTAGATATGGGGTTAGGTTTAGATTTGGGGTTAGGTTTAGATTTTAGGTTTTGATTTGGGGTTAGGTTTAGATTTTAGGTTTAGATATGGGGTTAGGTTTAGATTTGGGGTTAGGTTTAGATTTTAGCTTTAGATTTGGGGTTAGGTTTAGATTTGGGGTTAGGTTTAGATTTTAGGTTTAGATTTGGGGTTAGGTTTAGATTTGGGGTTAGGTTTAGATTTTAGGTTTAGATTTGGGGTTAGGTTTAGATTTTAGGTTTAGATTTGGGGTTAGGTTTAGATTTGGGGTTAGGTTTAGATTTTAGGTTTAGATTTGGGGTTAGGTTTAGATTTTAGGTTTAGATATGGGGTTAGGTTTAGATTTGGGGTTAGGTTTAGATTTTAGCTTTAGATTTGGGGTTAGGTTTAGATTTGGGGTTAGGTTTAGATTTTAGGTTTAGATTTGGGGTTAGGTTTAGATTTGGGGTTAGGTTTAGATTTTAGGTTTAGATTTGGGGTTAGGTTTAGATTTTAGGTTTAGATATGGGGTTAGGTTTAGATTTGGGGTTAGGTTTAGATTTTAGGTTTTGATTTGGGGTTAGGTTTAGATTTTAGGTTTAGATATGGGGTTAGGTTTAGATTTGGGGTTAGGTTTAGATTTTAGCTTTAGATTTGGGGTTAGGTTTAGATTTGGGGTTAGGTTTAGATTTTAGGTTTAGATTTGGGGTTAGGTTTAGATTTGGGGTTAGGTTTAGATTTTAGGTTTAGATTTGGGGTTAGGTTTAGATTTTAGGTTTAGATTTGGGGTTAGGTTTAGATTTGGGGTTAGGTTTAGATTTTAGGTTTAGATTTGGGGTTAGGTTTAGATTTTAGGTTTAGATATGGGGTTAGGTTTAGATTTGGGGTTAGGTTTAGATTTTAGCTTTAGATTTGGGGTTAGGTTTAGATTTGGGGTTAGGTTTAGATTTTAGGTTTAGATTTGGGGTTAGGTTTAGATTTGGGGTTAGGTTTAGATTTTAGGTTTAGATTTGGGGTTAGGTTTAGATTTTAGGTTTAGATTTCGGGTTAGGTTTAGATTTGGGGTTAGGTTTAGATTTTAGGTTTAGATTTGGGGTTAGGTTTAGATTTTAGGTTTAGATTTGGGGTTAGGTTTAGATTTTAGGTTTAGATTTGGGGTTAGCTTTAGATTTTAGGTTTAGATTTGGGGTTAGGTTTAGATTTGGGGTTAGGTTTAGATTTTAGGGTTAGATTTGGGGTTAGGTTTAGATTTTAGGTTTACATTTGGGGTTAGGTTTAGATTTTAGGTTTAGATATGGGGTTAGGTTTAGATTTGGGGTTAGGTTTAGATTTTAGGTTTAGATTTGGGGTTAGGTTTAGATTTGGGGTTAGGTTTAGATTTTAGGTTTAGATTTGGGGTTAGGTTTAGATTTGGGGTTAGGTTTAGATTTTAGGTTTAGATTTGGGGTTAGGTTTAGATTTTAGGTTTAGTTTTGGGGTTAGGTTTAGATTTGGTGTTAGGTTTAGATTTTAGGTTTGGATTTGGGGTTAGGTTCAGATTTTAGGTTTTGATTTGGGGTTAGGTTTAGACTTGGGGTTAGGTTTAGATTTTAGGTTTAGATTTGGGGTTAGGTTTAGATTTTAGGTTTAGATTTGGGGTTAGGTTTAGATTTTAGGTTTAGATTTGGGGTTAGGTTTAGATTTAAGGTTTAGATTTGGGGTTAGGTTTAGATTTGGGGTTAGGTTTAGATTTGGGGTTAGGTTTAGATTTTAGGTTTAGATTTGGGGTTAGGTTTAGATTTGGGGTTAGGTTTAGATTTTAGGTTTAGATTTGGGGTTAGGTTTAGATTTGGGGTTAGGTTTAGATTTTAGGTTTAGATTTGGGTTTAGGTTTAGATTTTAGGTTTAGATTTGGGGTTAGGTTTAGATTTTAGGTTTATATTTGGGGTTAGGTTTAGATTTTAGGTTTATATTTGGGGTAAGGTTTAGATTTGGGGTTAGGTTTAGATTTTAGGTTTAGATTTGGGGTTAGGTTTAGATTTTAGGTTTAGATTTGGGGTTAGGTTTAGATTTTAGGTTTAGATATGGGGTTAGGTTTAGATTTGGGGTTAGGTTTAGATTTTAGGTTTAGATTTGGGGTTAGGTTTAGATTTGGGGTTAGGTTTAGATTTTAGGTTTAGATTTGCGGTTAGGTTTAGATTTTAGGTTTAGATTTGGGGTTAGGTTTAGATTTTAGGTTTAGATTTGGGGTTAGGTTTAGATTTGGGGTTAGGTTTAGATTTTAGGTTTAGATTTGGGGTTAGGTTTAGATTTTAGGTTTAGATTTTAGGTTTAGATTTGGGGTTAGGTTTAGATTTTAGGTTTAGATTTGGGGTTAGGTTTAGATTTGGGGTTAGGTTTAGATTTTAGGTTTAGATTTGGGGTTAGGTTTAGATTTTAGGTTTAGATTTTAGGTTTAGATTTGGGGTTAGGTTTAGATTTGGGGTTAGGTTTAGATTTTAGGTTTAGATTTGGGGTTAGGTTTAGATTTTAGGTTTAGATTTGGGGTTAGGTTTAGATTTGGGGTTAGGTTTAGATTTTAGGTTTAGATTTGGGGTTAGGTTTAGATTTAAGGTTTAGATTTGCGGTTAGGTTTAGATTTGGGGTTAGGTTTAGATTTTAGGTTTATATTTGGGGTTAGGTTTAGATTTTAGGTTTAGATTTGGGGTTAGGTTTAGATTTGGGGTTAGGTTTAGATTTTAGGTTTAGATTTGGGGTTAGGTTTAGATTTTAGGTTTAGATTTGGGATTAGGTTTAGATTTGGGGTTAGGTTTAGATTTTAGGTTTAGATTTGGGGTTAGGTTTAGATTTTAGGTTTATATTTGGGGTAAGGTTTAGATTTGGGGTTAGGTTTAGATTTTAGGTTTAGATTTGGGGTTAGGTTTAGATTTGGGGTTAGGTTTAGATTTTAGGTTTAGATTTGGGGTTAGGTTTAGATTTTAGGTTTAGATTTGGGGTTACGTTTAGATTTGGGGTTAAGTTTAGATTTTAGGTTTAGATTTGGTGTTAGGTTTAGATTTTAGGTTTAGATTTGGGGTTAGGTTTAGATTTGGGGTTAGGTTTAGATTTTAGGTTTACATTTGGGGTTAGGTTCAGATTTTAGATTTAGATTTGGGGTTAGGTTTAGACTTGGGGTTAGGTTTAGATTTTAGGTTTAGATTTGGGGTTAGGTTTAGATTTTAGGTTTAGATTTGGGGTTAGGTTTAGATTTGGGGTTAGGTTTAGATTTTAGGTTTAGATTTGGGGTTAGGTTTAGATTTGGGGTTAGGTTTAGATTTTAGGTTTAGATTTGGGGTTAGGTTTAGATTTTAGGTTTAGATTTGGGGTTAGGTTTAGATTTTAGGTTTAGATTTGGGGTTAGGTTTAGATTTGGGGTTAGGTTTAGATTTTAGGTTTAGATTTGGGGTTAGGTTTAGATTTTAGGTTTAGATTTCGGGTTAGGTTTAGATTTGGGGTTAGGTTTAGATTTTAGGTTTAGATTTGGGGTTAGGTTTAGATTTTAGGTTTATATTTGGGGTAAGGTTTAGATTTGGGGTTAGGTTTAGATTTTAGGTTTAGATTTGGGGTTAGGTTTAGATTTGGGGTTAGGTTTAGATTTTAGGTTTAGATTTGGGGTTAGGTTTAGATTTTAGGTTTAGATTTGGGGTTAGGTTTACATTTGGGGTTAGGTTTAGATTTTAGGTTTAGATTTGGGTTAGGTTTAGATTTTAGGTTTAGATTTGGGGTTAGCTTTAGATTTGGGGTTAGGTTTAGATTTTAGGTTTGGATTTGGGGTTAGGTTTAGATTTAAGGTTTAGATTTGGGGTTAGGTTTAGATTTTAGCTTTAGATTTGGGGTTAGGTTTAGATTTTAGGTTTATATTTGGGGTAAGGTTTAGATTTGGGGTTAGGTTTAGATTTTAGCTTTAGATTTGGGGTTAGGTTTAGATTTGGGGTTAGGTTTAGATTTTAGGTTTAGATTTGGGGTTAGGTTTAGATTTTAGGTTTAGATATGGGGTTAGGTTTAGATTTGGGGTTAGGTTTAGATTTTAGGTTTAGATTTGGGGTTAGGTTTAGATTTGTGGTTAGGTTTAGATTTTAGGTTTAGATTTGGGGTTAGGTTTAGATTTTAGGTTTAGATTTTAGGTTTAGATTTGGGGTTAGGTTTAGATTTGGGGTTAGGTTTAGATTTTAGGTTTAGATTTGGGGTTAGGTTTAGATTTTAGGTTTAGATATGGGGTTAGGTTTAGATTTGGGGTTAGGTTTAGATTTTAGGTTTAGATTTGGGGTTAGGTTTAGATTTTAGGTTTAGATATGGGGTTAGGTTTAGATTTGGGGTTAGGTTTAGATTTTAGGTTTAGATTTGGGGTTAGGTTTAGATTTGGGGTTAGGTTTAGATTTTAGGTTTAGATTTGGGGTTAGGTTTAGATTTGGGGTTAGGTTTAGATTTTAGGTTTAGATTTGGGGTTAGGTTTAGATTTTAGGTTTAGATTTGGGGTTAGGTTTAGATTTGGGGTTAGGTTTAGATTTTAGGTTTAGATTTGGGGTTAGGTTTAGATTTTAGGTTTAGATTTGGGGTTAGGTTTAGACTTGGGGTTAGGTTTAGATTTTAGGTTTAGTTTTGGGGTTAGGTTTAGATTTTAGGTTTAGATTTGGGGTTAGGTTTAGATTTTAGGTTTAGATTTGGGGTTAGCTTTAGATTTTAGGTTTAGATTTGGGGTTAGGTTTAGATTTGGGGTTAGGTTTAGATTTTAGGGTTAGATTTGGGGTTAGGTTTAGATTTTAGGTTTACATTTGGGGTTAGGTTTAGATTTTAGGTTTAGATATGGGGTTAGGTTTAGATTTGGGGTTAGGTTTAGATTTTAGGTTTAGATTTGGGGTTAGGTTTAGATTTGGGGTTAGGTTTAGATTTTAGGTTTAGATTTGGGGTTAGGTTTAGATTTTAGGTTTAGTTTTGGGGTTAGGTTTAGATTTGGTGTTAGGTTTAGATTTTAGGTTTGGATTTGGGGTTAGGTTTAGATTTTAGGTTTAGATTTGGGGTTAGGTTTAGATTTTAGGTTTAGATTTGGGGTTAGCTTTAGATTTTAGGTTTAGATTTGGGGTTAGGTTAAGATTTGGGGTTAGGTTTAGATTTTAGGGTTAGATTTGGGGTTAGGTTTAGATTTTAGGTTTACATTTGGGGTTAGGTTTAGATTTTAGGTTTAGATATGGGGTTAGGTTTAGATTTGGGGTTAGGTTTAGATTTTAGGTTTAGATTTGGGGTTAGGTTTAGATTTGGGGTTAGGTTTAGATTTTAGGTTTAGATTTGCGGTTAGGTTTAGATTTTAGGTTTAGTTTTGGGGTTAGGTTTAGATTTGGTGTTAGGTTTAGATTTTAGGTTTGGATTTGGGGTTAGGTTCAGATTTTAGGTTTAGATTTGGGGTTAGGTTTAGACTTGGGGTTAGGTTTAGATTTTAGGTTTAGATTTGGGGTTAGGTTTAGATTTTAGGTTTAGATTTGGGGTTAGGTTTAGATGTTAGGTTTAGATTTGGGGTTAGGTTTAGATTTAAGGTTTAGATTTGGGGTTAGGTTTAGATTTGGGGTTAGGTTTAGATTTGGGGTTAGGTTTAGATTTTAGGTTTAGATTTGGGGTTAGGTTTAGATTTGGGGTTAGGTTTAGATTTGGGGTTAGGTTTAGATTTTAGGTTTAGATTTGGGTTTAGGTTTAGATTTTAGGTTTAGATTTGGGGTTAGGTTTAGATTTTAGGTTTATATTTGGGGTTAGGTTTAGATTTTAGGTTTATATTTGGGGTAAGGTTTAGATTTGGGGTTAGGTTTAGATTTTAGGTTTAGATTTGGGGTTAGGTTTAGATTTTAGGTTTAGATTTGGGGTTAGGTTTAGATTTTAGGTTTAGATATGGGGTTAGGTTTAGATTTTGGGTTAGGTTTAGATTTTAGGTTTAGATTTGGGGTTAGGTTTAGATTTGGGGTTAGGTTTAGATTTTAGGTTTAGATTTGGGGTTAGGTTTAGATTTTAGGTTTAGATTTGGGGTTAGGTTTAGATTTTAGGTTTAGATTTGGGGTTAGGTTTAGATTTGGGGTTAGGTTTAGATTTTAGGTTTAGATTTGGGGTTAGGTTTAGATTTTAGGTTTAGATTTGGGGTTAGGTTTAGATTTTAGGTTTAGATTTGGGGTTAGGTTTAGATTTTAGGTTTAGATTTGGGGTTAGGTTTAGATTTGGGGTTAGGTTTAGATTTTAGGTTTAGATTTGGGGTTAGGTTTAGATTTTAGGTTTAGATTTGGGGTTAGGTTTAGATTTTAGGTTTAGATTTGGGGTTAGCTTTAGATTTAAGGTTTAGAATTGCGGTTAGGTTTAGATTTGGGGTTAGGTTTAGATTTTAGGTTTAGATTTGGGGTTAGGTTTAGATTTGGGGTTAGGTTTAGATTTTAGGTTTAGATTTGGGGTTAGGTTTAGATTTTAGGTTTAGATTTGGGGTTAGGTTTAGATTTTAGGTTTATATTTGGGGTAAGGTTTAGATTTGG
The DNA here is from genome assembly GCF_037038585.1 of Patagioenas fasciata. Lineage (NCBI taxonomy): Eukaryota > Metazoa > Chordata > Aves > Columbiformes > Columbidae > Patagioenas > Patagioenas fasciata. The sequence continues at coordinate 28,438 of NW_027288743.1, forward strand.
GGTTAGGTTTAGATTTTAGGTTTACATTTGGGGTTAGGTTCAGATTTTAGATTTAGATTTGGGGTTAGGTTTAGACTTGGGGTTAGGTTTAGATTTTAGGTTTAGATTTGGGGTTAGGTTTAGATTTTAGGTTTAGATTTGGGGTTAGGTTTAGATTTTAGGTTTAGATTTGGGGTTAGGTTTAGATTTTAGGTTTATATTTGGGGTAAGGTTTAGATTTGGGGTTAGGTTTAGATTTTAGGTTTACATTTGGGGTTAGGTTCAGATTTTAGATTTAGATTTGGGGTTAGGTTTAGACTTGGGGTTAGGTTTAGATTTTAGGTTTAGATTCGGGGTTAGGTTTAGATTTTAGGTTTAGATTTGGGGTTAGGTTTAGATTTGGGGTTAGGTTTAGATTTTAGGTTTAGATTTGGGGTTAGGTTTAGATTTGGGGTTAGGTTTAGATTTTAGGTTTAGATTTGGGGTTAGGTTTAGATTTTAGGTTTAGATTTGGGGTTAGGTTTAGATTTGGGGTTAGGTTTAGATTTTAGGTTTAGATTTGGGGTTAGGTTTAGATTTTAGGTTTAGATTTGGGGTTAGGTTTAGATTTGGGGTTAGGTTTAGATTTTAGGTTTAGATTTGGGGTTAGGTTTAGATTTTAGGTTTAGATTTGGGGTTAGGTTTAGATTTTAGGTTTATATTTGGGGTAAGGTTTAGATTTGGGGTTAGGTTTAGATGTTAGGTTTAGATTTGGGGTTAGGTTTAGATTTGGGGTTAGGTTTAGATTTTAGGTTTAGATTTGGGGTTAGGTTTAGATTTTAGGTTTAGATTTGGGGTTAGGTTTAGATTTGGGGTTAGGTTTAGATTTTAGGTTTAGATTTGGGGTTAGGTTTAGATTTGGGGTTAGGTTTAGATTTTAGGTTTAGATTTGGGGTTAGGTTTAGATTTAAGGTTTAGATTTGGGGTTAGGTTTAGATTTTAGGTTTAGATTTGGGGTTAGGTTTAGATTTTAGGTTTATATTTGGGGTAAGGTTTAGATTTGGGGTTAGGTTTAGATTTTAGGTTTAGATTTGGGGTTAGGTTTAGATTTGGGGTTAGGTTTAGATTTTAGGTTTAGATTTGCGGTTAGGTTTAGATTTTAGGTTTATATTTGGGGTAAGGTTTAGATTTGGGGTTAGGTTTAGATTTTAGGTTTACATTTGGGGTTAGGTTCAGATTTTAGATTTAGATTTGGGGTTAGGTTTAGACTTGGGGTTAGGTTTAGATTTTAGGTTTAGATTTGGGGTTAGGTTTAGATTTTAGGTTTAGATTTGGGGTTAGGTTTAGATTTTAGGTTTAGATTTGGGGTTAGGTTTAGATTTTAGGTTTATATTTGGGGTAAGGTTTAGATTTGGGGTTAGGTTTAGATTTTAGGTTTACATTTGGGGTTAGGTTCAGATTTTAGATTTAGATTTGGGGTTAGGTTTAGACTTGGGGTTAGGTTTAGATTTTAGGTTTAGATTTGGGGTTAGGTTTAGATTTTAGGTTTAGATTTGGGGTTAGGTTTAGATTTGGGGTTAGGTTTAGATTTTAGGTTTAGATTTGGGGTTAGGTTTAGATTTGGGGTTAGGTTTAGATTTTAGGTTTAGATTTGGGGTTAGGTTTAGATTTTAGGTTTAGATTTGGGGTTAGGTTTAGATTTGGGGTTAGGTTTAGATTTTAGGTTTAGATTTGGGGTTAGGTTTAGATTTTAGGTTTAGATTTGGGGTTAGGTTTAGATTTGGGGTTAGGTTTAGATTTTAGGTTTAGATTTGGGGTTAGGTTTAGATTTTAGGTTTAGATTTGGGGTTAGGTTTAGATTTTAGGTTTATATTTGGGGTAAGTTTTAGATTTGGGGTTAGGTTTAGATGTTAGGTTTAGATTTGGGGTTAGGTTTAGATTTGGGGTTAGGTTTAGATTTTAGGTTTAGATTTGGGGTTAGGTTTAGATTTTAGGTTTAGATTTGGGGTTAGGTTTAGATTTGGGGTTAGGTTTAGATTTTAGGTTTAGATTTGGGGTTAGGTTTAGATTTGGGGTTAGGTTTAGATTTTAGGTTTAGATTTGGGGTTAGGTTTAGATTTAAGGTTTAGATTTGGGGTTAGGTTTAGATTTTAGGTTTAGATTTGGGGTTAGGTTTAGATTTTAGGTTTATATTTGGGGTAAGGTTTAGATTTGGGGTTAGGTTTAGATTTTAGGTTTAGATTTGGGGTTAGGTTTAGATTTGGGGTTAGGTTTAGATTTTAGGTTTAGATTTGCGGTTAGGTTTAGATTTTAGGTTTAGATATGGGGTTAGGTTTAGATTTGGGGTTAGGTTTAGATTTTAGGTTTAGATTTGGGGTTAGGTTTAGATTTGTGGTTAGGTTTAGATTTTAGATTTAGATTTGGGGTTAGGTTTAGATTTTAGGTTTAGATTTTAGGTTTAGATTTGGGGTTAGGTTTAGATTTTAGGTTTAGATTTGGGGTTAGGTTTAGATTTTAGGTTTAGATTTGGGGTTAGGTTTAGATTTGGGGTTAGGTTTAGATTTTAGGTTTAGATTTGGGGTTAGGTTTAGATTTTAGGTTAAGATTTGGGGTTAGGTTTAGATTTTAGGTTTAGATTTGGGGTTAGGTTTAGATTTGGGGTTAGGTTTAGATTTTAGGTTTAGATTTGGGGTTAGGTTTAGATTTTAGGGTTAAATTTGGGGTTAGGTTTAGATTTTAGGTTTAGATTTGGGGTTAGGTTTAGATTTGGGGTTAGGTTTAGATTTTAGGTTTAGATATGGGGCAAGGTTTAGATTTGGGGTTAGGTTTAGATTTTAGGTTTAGATTTGGGGTTAGGTTTAGATTTGGGGTTAGGTTTAGATTTTAGGTTTAGATTTGGGGTTAGGTTTAGATTTGGGGTTAGGTTTAGATTTTAGGTTTAGATTTGGGGTTAGGTTTAGATTTTAGGTTTAGATATGGGGTTAGGTTTAGATTTGGGGTTAGGTTTAGATTTTAGGTTTATATTTGGGGTTAGGTTTAGATTTTAGGTTTAGATATGGGGTTAGGTTTAGATTTGGGGTTAGGTTTAGATTTTAGGTTTAGATATGGGGTTAGGTTTAGATTTGGGGTTAGGTTTAGAGTTTAGGTTTAGATTTGGGGTTAGGTTTAGATTTGGGGTTAGGTTTAGATTTTAGGTTTAGATTTGGGGTTAGGTTTAGATTTTAGGTTTAGATTTGGGGTTAGGTTTAGATTTGGGGTTAGGTTTAGATTTTAGGTTTAGATTTGGGGTTAGGTTTAGATTTTAGGTTAGATTTGGGGTTAGGTTTAGACTTGGGGTTAGGTTTAGATTTTAGGTTTAGATTTGGGGTTAGGTTTAGATTTTTAGGTTTAGATTTGGGTTAGGTTTAGATTTTAGGTTTAGATTTGGGGTTAGCTTAGATTTTAGGTTTAGATTTGGGGTTAGGTTTAGATTTGGGGTTAGGTTTAGATTTTAGGGTTAGATTTGGGGTTAGGTTAGATTTTAGGTTTACATTTGGGGTTAGGTTTAGATTTAGGTTTAGATATGGGGTTAGGTTTAGATTGGGGGTAGGTTTAGATTTTAGGTTTAGTTTTGGGGTTAGGTTAGATTTGGGGTTAGGTTTAGATTTTAGGTTTAGATTTGGGGTTAGGTTTAGATTTTAGGTTTAGTTTTGGGGTTAGGTTTAGATTTGGGGTTAGGTTTAGATTTTAGGTTTGGATTTGGGGTTAGGTTCAGATTTTAGGTTTAGATTTGGGGTTAGGTTTAGACTTGGGGTTAGGTTTAGATTTTTAGGTTTAGATTTGGGGTTAGGTTTAGATTTTAGGTTTAGATTTGGGGTTAGGTTTAGTTTTAGGTTTAGATTTGGGGTTAGGTTTAGGATTTGGGGTTAGGTTTAGATTTTAGGTTTAGATTTGGGGTTAGGTTTAGATTTTAGGTTTAGATTTGAGGTTAGGTTAGATTTGGGGTTAGGTTAGATTTTAGGTTTAGATTTGGGGTTAGGTTTAGATTTAAGGTTTAGATTTGGGTTAGGTTAGATTTTAGGTTTAGATTTGGGGTTAGTTTAGATTTTAGGTTTAGATTTGGGGTAAGGTTTAGATTTGGGTTAGGTTTAGATTTTAGGTTTAGATTTGGGGTTAGGTTTAGATTTGGGGTTAGGTTTAGATTTTAGGTTAGATTTGGGGTTAGGTTTAGATTTTAGGTTTAGATATGGGGTTAGGTTTAGATTTGGGGTTAGGTTTAGATTTTAGGTTTAGATTTGGGGTTAGGTTTAGATTTGTGGTTAGGTTTAGATTTAGGTTTAGTTTTGGGGTTAGGTTTAGATTTAGGTTAGATTTTAGGTTTAGATTTGGGGTTAGGTTTAGATTTTAGGTTTAGATTTGGGGTTAGGTTTAGATTTAGGTTTAGATTTGGGGTTAGGTTTAGATTTGGGGTTAGGTTTAGATTTTAAGTTTAGATTTGGGTTAGGTTTAGATTTTAGGTTTAGATTTGGGGTTAGGTTTAGATTTTGATTAGGTTTAGATTTGGGGTTAGGTTTAGATTTTAGGTTTAGATTTGGGGTTAGGTTTAGATTTAAGGTTTAGATTTGGGGTTAGGTTTAGATTTGGGGTTAGGTTTAGATTTTAGGTTTAGATTTGGGGTTAGGTTTAGATTTTAGGTTTAGATTTGGGGTTAGGTTTAGATTTGGGGTTAGGTTTAGATTTTAGGTTTAGATTTGGGGTTAGATTTGGGGTTAGGTTTAGATTTTAGGTTTAGATTTGGGGTTAGGTTTAGATTTGGGGTTAGGTTTAGATTTTCGGTTTAGATTTGGGTTTAGGTTTAGATTTTCGGTTTAGATTTGGGGTTAGGTTTAGAATTGGGGTTAGGTTTATGTTTTAGGTTTAGATTTGGGGTTAGGTTTATGTTTTAGGTTTAGATTTGGGGTTAGGTTTAGATTTTAGGTTTAGATTTGGGGTTAGGTTTAGATTTTAGGTTTAGATTTGGGGTTAGGTTTAGATTTTAGGTTTAGATTTGGGGTTAGGTTTAGATTTTAGGTTTAGATTTGGGGTTAGGTTTAGATTTGGGTTAGGTTTAGATTTTAGGTTTAGATTTGGGGTTAGGTTTAGATTTTAGGTTTAAATTTGGGGTTAGGTTTAGATTTTAGGTTTAGATTTGGGGTTAGGTTTAGATTTGGGTTAGGTTTAGATTTTAGGTTTAGATTTGGGGCAAGGTTTAGATTTCGGGTTAGGTTTAGATTTTAGGTTTAGATTTGGGGTTAGGTTTAGATTTGGGGTTAGGTTTAGATTTTAGGTTTAGATTTGGGGTTAGGTTTAGATTTGGGGTTAGGTTTAGATTTTAGGTTTAGATTTGGGGTTAGATTTAGATTTTAGATTTAGATATGGGGTTAGGTTTAGATTTGGGGTTAGGTTTAGATTTGGGGTTAGGTTTAGATTTTAGATTTAGATTTGGGGTTAGGTTTAGATTTTCGGTTTAGATTTGGGGTTAGGTTTAGATTTTCGGTTTAGATTTGGGGTTATGTTTAGATTTGGGGTTAGGTTTAGATTTTAGGTTTAGATTTGGGGTTAGGTTTAGATTTGGGGTTAGGTTTAGATTTTAGGTTTAGATTTGGGGTTAGGTTTAGATTTTAGGTTTAGATTTGGGGTTAGGTTTAGATTTTAGGTTTAGATTTGGGGTTAGGTTTAGATTTTAGGTTTAGATTTGGGGTTAGGTTTAGACTTGGGGTTAGGTTTAGATTTTAGGTTTAGATTTGGGGTTAGGTTTAGATTTGGGGTTAGGTTTAGATTTTAGGTTTAGATTTGGGGTTAGGTTTAGATTTGGGGTTAGGTTTAGATTTTAGGTTTAGATTTGGGTTTAGGTTTAGATTTTAGGTTTAGATTTGGGTTAGGTTTAGATTTTAGGTTTAGATTTGGGGTTAGGTTTAGATTTTAGGTTTATATTTGGGGTAAGGTTTAGATTTGGGGTTAGGTTTAGATTTTAGGTTTAGATTTGGGGTTAGGTTTAGATTTTAGGTTTAGATTTGGGGTTAGGTTTAGATTTTAGGTTTAGATATGGGGTTAGGTTTAGATTTGGGGTTAGGTTTAGATTTTAGGTTTAGATTTGGGGTTAGGTTTAGATTTGGGGTTAGGTTTAGATTTTAGGTTTAGATTTGGGGTTAGGTTTAGATTTGGGGTTAGGTTTAGATTTTAGGTTTAGATTTGGGGTTAGGTTTAGATTTTAGGTTTAGATTTTAGGTTTAGATTTGGGGTTAGGTTTAGATTTTAGGTTTAGATTTGGGGTTAGGTTTAGATTTTAGGTTTAGATTTGGGGTTAGGTTTAGATTTGGGGTTAGGTTTAGATTTTAGGTTTAGATTTGGGGTTAGGTTTAGATTTTAGGTTTAGATTTGGGGTTTAGATTTGTGGTTAAGTTTAGATTTTAGGTTTAGATTTGGGGTTAGGTTTAGATTTGGGGTTAGGTTTAGATTTTAGGTTTAGATTTGGGGTTAGGTTTAGATTTTAGGTTTAGATTTGGGGTTAGGTTTAGATTTGGGGTTAGGTTTAGATTTTAGGTTTACATTTGGGGTTAGGTTTAGATTTTAGGTTTAGATTTGGGGTTAGGTTTAGATTTGGGGTTAGGTTTAGATTTTAGGTTTAGATTTGGGGTTAGGTTTAGATTTTAGGTTTAGATTTGGGGTTAGGTTTAGATTTTAGGTTTAGATTTGGGGTTAGGTTTAGATTTGGGGTTAGGTTTAGATTTTAGGTTTAGATTTGGGGTTAGGTTTAGATTTAGGTTTAGATTTGGGGTTAGGTTTAGATTTGGGGTTAGGTTTAGATTTTAGGTTTAGATTTGGGGTTAGGTTTAGAA